>NW_026700414.1:0-117558 GCF_030435755.1 Ochotona princeps | reverse complement strand
ACTTCAGCGCCACAGCTGTTTTCAGATAGCCCTCAATGCAAAGGCTCTAGACGCAAATATTGGTGTGGGGGGACAATTCAATCAAGGAAACACTGCATGTTGTTGAAGGGCATATTGAAGAAGGATCAGCCGAGTGGTTCTTGTGGGAGAACAACTCCATTTGGGCTCACTAACTTCACACACCATCAGGCTTCCAAGCAGCTCTCAAGGAAACTCAGTTTTCACACTCTATGCTTAGTGCCCTTTGAGTGCCTAGGACTGAAATGAACCTGGTAGAGCATCCCACACAAACAAATGCTCCACATGCGGGTTTCACATGCCACCAACTCCACATTGATAGGCAACTTCAGCGCCACAGCTGTTTTCAGATAGCCCTCAATGCAAAGGCTCTAGACGCAAATATTGGTGTGAGAGCTAATTCAATCAAGGAAACACTGCATGTTGGTGAAGGGCATATTGAAGAAGGATCAGCCGAGTGGTTCTTGTGGGAGAACAACTCCATTTGGCTCACTAACTTCACACACCATCAGGCTTCCAAGCAGCTCTCAAGGAAACTCAGTTTTCACACTCTATGCTTAGTGCCCTTTGAGTGCATTATCTAGGAATGAACCTGGTAGAGCATCGCACACAAATGAATGCTCCACATGCGGGTTTCACATGCCACCAACTCCACATTCACAGGCAACTTCAGCGCCACAGCCGTTTTCAGATAGCCCTCAACGCAAAGGCTCTAGACGCAAATATTGGTGTGAGAGCTAATTCAATCAAGGAAACACTGCATGTTGGTGAAGGGCATATTGAAGAAGGATCAGCCAAGTGGTTCTTGTGGGAGAACAACTCCATTTGGCTCACTAACTTCACACACCATCAGGCTTCCAAGCAGCTCTCAAGGAAACTCAGTTTTCACACTCTATGCTTAGTGCCCTTTGAGTGCATTATCTAGGAATGAACCTGGTAGAACATCCCACACAAACGAATGCTCCACATGCGGGTTTCACATGCCACCAACTCCACATTGACAGGCAACTTCAGCGCCACAGCCGTTTTCAGATAGCCCTCAATGAAAAGGCTCTAGACGCAAATATTGGTGTGAGAGCTAATTCAATCAAGGAAACACTGCATGTTGGTGAAGAGCATATTGAAGAAGGATCAGCCAAGTGGTTCTTGTGGGAGAACAACTCCATTTGGCTCACTAACTTCACACACCATCAGGCATCCAAGCAGCTCTCAAGGAAACTCAGTTTTCACACTCTATGCTTAGTGCCCTTTGAGTGCATTATCTAGGAATGAACCTGGTAGAGCATCCCACACAAACGAATGCTCCACATGCGGGTTTCACATGCCATCAACTCCACATTGACAGGCAACTTCAGCGCCACAGCCGTTTTCAGATAGTCCTCAATGCAAAGGCTCTAGACGCAAATATTGGTGTGAGAGCTAATTCAATCAAGGAAACACTGCATGTTGGTGAAGGGCATATTGAAGAAGGATCAGCCGAGTGGTTCTTGTGGGAGAACAACTCCATTTGGCTCACTAACTTCACACACCATCAAGCTTCCAAGCAGCTCTCAAGGAAACTCAGTTTTCACACTCTATGCTTAGTGCCCTTTGAGTGCCTAGGACTGAAATGAACCTGGAAGAGCATCCCACACAAACGAATGCTTCACATGTGGGTTTCACATGCCACCAACTCCACATTCACAGGCAACTTCAGCGCCACAGCCGTTTTCAGATAGCCCTCAATGCAAAGGCTCTAGACGCAAATATTGGTGTGAGAGCTAATTCAATCAAGGAAACACTGCATGTTGGTGAAGGGCATATTGAAGAAGGATCAGCCGAGTGGTTCTTGTGGGAGAACAACTCCATTTGGCTCACTAACTTCACACACCATCAGGCTTCCAAGCAGCTCTCAAGGAAACTCAGTTTTCACACTCTATGCTTGGTGCCCTTTGAGTGCATTATCTCGAAATGAACCTGGTAGAACATCCCACACAAACGAATGCTCCACATGCGGGTTTCACATGCCACCAACTCCACATTCACAGGCAACTTCAGCGCCACAGCCGTTTTCAGATAGCCCTCAATGCAAAGGCTCTAGACGCAAATATTGGTGTGAGAGCTAATTCAATCAAGGAAACACTGCATGTTGGTGAAGGGCATATTGAAGAAGGATCAGCCGAGTGGTTCTTGTGGGAGAACAACTCCATTTGGCTCACTAACTTCACACACCATCAGGCTTCCAAGCAGCTCTCAAGGAAACTCAGTTTTCACACTCTATGCTTAGTGCCCTTTGAGTGCCTAGGACTGAAATGAACCTGGTAGAGCATCCCACACAAACGAATGCTCCACATGCGGGTTTCACATGCCACCAACTCCACATTCACAGGCAACTTCAGCGCCACAGCCGTTTTCAGATAGCCCTCAACGCAAAGGCTCTAGACGCAAATATTGGTGTGAGAGCTAATTCAATCAAGGAAACACTGCATGTTGGTGAAGGGCATATTGAAGAAGGATCAGCCGAGTGGTTCTTGTGGGAGAACAACTCCATTTGGCTCACTAACTTCACACACCATCAGGCTTCCAAGCAGCTCTCAAGGAAACTCAGTTTTCACACTCTATGCTTAGTGCCCTTTGAGTGCATTATCTCGGAATGAACCTGGTAGAACATCCCACACAAACGAATGCTCCACATGCGGGTTTCACATGCCACCAACTCCACATTGATAGGCAACTTCAGCGCCACAGCTGTTTTCAGATAGCCCTCAATGCAAAGGCTCTAGACGCAAATATTGGTGTGAGAGCTAATTCAATCAAGGAAACACTGCATGTTGGTGAAGGGCATATTGAAGAAGGATCAGCCGAGTGGTTCTTGTGGGAGAACAACTCCATTTGGCTCACTAACTTCACACACCATCAGGCTTCCAAGCAGCTCTCAAGGAAACTCAGTTTTCACACTCTATGCTTAGTGCCCTTTGAGTGCATTATCTAGGAATGAACCTGGTAGAGCATCCCACACAAACGAATGCTCCACATGCGGGTTTCACATGCCACCAACTCCACATTCACAGGCAACTTCAGCGCCACAGCCATTTTCAGATAGCCCTCAATGAAAAGGCTCTAGACGCAAATATTGGTGTGAGAGCTAATTCAATCAAGGAAACACTGCATGTTGGTGAAGAGCATATTGAAGAAGGATCAGCCAAGTGGTTCTTGTGGGAGAACAACTCCATTTGGCTCACTAACTTCACACACCATCAGGCATCCAAGCAGCTCTCAAGGAAACTCAGTTTTCACACTCTATGCTTAGTGCCCTTTGAGTGCCTAGGACTGAAATGAACCTGGAAGAGCATCCCACACAAACGAATGCTTCACATGTGGGTTTCACATGCCACCAACTCCACATTCACAGGCAACTTCAGCGCCACAGCCGTTTTCAGATAGCCCTCAATGCAAAGGCTCTAGACGCAAATATTGGTGTGAGAGCTAATTCAATCAAGGAAACACTGCATGTTGGTGAAGGGCATATTGAAGAAGGATCAGCCGAGTGGTTCTTGTGGGAGAACAACTCCATTTGGCTCACTAACTTCACACACCATCAGGCTTCCAAGCAGCTCTCAAGGAAACTCAGTTTTCACACTCTATTCTTAGTGCCCTTTGAGTGCCTAGGACTGAAATGAACCTGGTAGAGCATCCCACACAAACGAATGCTCCACATGCGGGTTTCACATGCCACCAACTCCACATTGATAGGCAACTTCAGCGCCACAGCCGTTTTCAGATAGCCCTCAATGCAAAGGCTCTAGACGCAAATATTGGTGTGAGAGCTAATTCAATCAAGGAAACACTGCATGTTGGTGAAGGGCATATTGAAGAAGGATCAGCCGAGTGGTTCTTGTGGGAGAACAACTCCATTTGGCTCACTAACTTCACACACCATCAGGCTTCCAAGCAGCTCTCAAGGAAACTCAGTTTTCACACTCTATGTTTAGTGCCCTTTGAGTGCATTATCTAGGAATGAACCTGGTAGAGCATCCCACACAAACGAATGCTCCACATGCGGGTTTCACATGCCACCAACTCCACATTCACAGGCAACTTCAGCGCCACAGCCGTTTTCAGATAGCCCTCAACGCAAAGGCTCTAGACGCAAATATTGGTGTGAGAGCTAATTCAATCAAGGAAACACTGCATGTTGGTGAAGGGCATATTGAAGAAGGATCAGCCGAGTGGTTCTTGTGGGAGAACAACTCCATTTGGCTCACTAACTTCACACACCATCAGGCTTCCAAGCAGCTCTCAAGGAAACTCAGTTTTCACACTCTATGCTTAGTGCCCTTTCAGTGCCGAGGACTGAAATGAACCTGGTAGAGCATCCCACACAAACGAATGCTCCACAGGCGTTTTTCACATGCCACCAACTCCACATTTACAGGCAACTTCAGCACAACAGCTGTTTTCAGATAGCCCTCAATGCAAAGGCTCTAGACGCAAATATTGGTGTGAGAGCTAATTCAATCAAGGAAACACTGCATGTTGGTGAAGGGCATATTGAAGAAGGATCAGCCGAGTGGTTCTTGTGGGAGAACAACTCCATTTGGCTCACTAACTTCACACACCATCAGGCTTCCAAGCAGCTCTCAAGGAAACTCAGTTTTCACACTCTATGCTTAGTGCCCTTTGAGTGCCTAGGACTGAAATGAACCTGGTAGAGCATCCCACACAAACGAATGCTCCACATGCGGATTTCACATGCCACCAACTCCACATTCACAGGCAACTTCAGCGCCACAGCCGTTTTCAGATAGCCCTCAATGCAAAGGGTCTAGACGCAAATATTGGTGTGAGAGCTAATTCAATCAAGGAAACACTGCATGTTGGTGAAGGGCATATTGAAGAAGGATCAGCCGAGTGGTTCTTGTGGGAGGACAACTCCATTTGGTTCACTAACTTCACACACCATCAGGCTTCCAAGCAGCTCTCAAGGAAACTCAGTTTTCACACTCTATGCTTAGTGCCCTTTGAGTGCCTAGGACTGAAATGAACCTGGTAGAGCATCCCACACAAACGAATGCTCCACATGTGGGTTTCACATGCCACCAACTCCACATTCACAGGCAACTTCAGCGCCACAACCGTTTTCAGATAGCCCTCAATGCAAAGGCTCTAGACACAAATATTGGTGTGAGAGCTAATTCAATCAAGGAAACACTGCATGTTGGTGAAGGGCATATTGAAGAAGGATCAGCCGAGTGGTTCTTGTGGGAGAACAACTCCATTTGGCTCACTAACTTCACACACCATCAGGCTTCCAAGCAGCTCTCAAGGAAACTCAGTTTTCACACTCTATGCTTAGTGCCCTTTGAGTGCATTATCTAGGAATGAATCTGGTAGAGCATCCCACACAAACGAATGCTCCACATGCGGGTTTCACATGCCACCAACTCCACATTCACAGGCAACTTCAGCGCCACAGCCGTTTTCAGATAGCCCTCAATGCAAAGGCTCTAGACGCAAATATTGGTGTGAGAGCTGATTCAATCAAGGAAACACTGCATGTTGGTGAAGGGCATATTGAAGAAGGATCAGCCGAGTGGTTCTTGTGGGAGAACAACTCCATTTGGCTCACTAACTTCACACACCATCAGGCTTCCAAGCAGCTCTCAAGGAAACTCAGTTTTCACACTCTAAGCTTAGTGCCCTTTGAGTGCCTAGGACTGAAATGAACCTGGTAGAGCATCCCACACAAACGAATGCTCCACATGTGGGTTTCACATGCCACCAACTCCACATTCACAGGCAACTTCAGCGCCACAACCGTTTTCAGATAGCCCTCAATGCAAAGGCTCTAGACACAAATATTGGTGTGAGAGCTAATTCAATCAAGGAAACACTGCATGTTGGTGAAGGGCATATTGAAGAAGCATCAGCCGAGTGGTTCTTGTGGGAGAACAACTCCATTTGGCTCACTAACTTCACACACCATCAGGCTTCCAAGCAGCTCTCAAGGAAACTCAGTTTTCACACTCTATGCTTAGTGCCCTTTGAGTGCCTAGGACTGAAATGAACCTGGTAGAGCATCCCACACAAACGAATGCTCCACATGTGGGTTTCACATGCCACCAACTCCACATTCACAGGCAACTTCAGCGCCACAACTTTTTTCAGATAGCCCTCAATGCAAAGGCTCCTAGACACAAATATTGGTGTGAGAGCTAATTCAATCAAGGAAACACTGCATGTTGGTGAAGGGCATATTGAAGAAGGATCAGCCGAGTGGTTCTTGTGGGAGAACAACTCCATTTGGCTCACTAACTTCACACACCATCAGGCTTCCAAGCAGCTCTCAAGGAAACTCAGTTTTCACACTCTATGCTTAGTGCCCTTTGAGTGCATTATCTAGGAATGAACCTGGTAGAGCTTCCCACACAAACGAATGCTCCACATGCGGGTTTCACATGCCACCAACTCCACATTCACAGGCAACTTCAGCGCCACAGCCGTTTTCAGATAGCCCTCAATGCAAAGGCTCTAGACGCAAATATTGGTGTGAGAGCTAATTCAATCAAGGAAACACTGCATGTTGGTGAAGGGCATATTGAAGAAGGATCAGCCGAGTGGTTCTTGTGGGAGAACAACTCCATTTGGCTCACTAACTTCACACACCATCAGGCTTCCAAGCAGCTCTCAAGGAAACTCAGTTTTCACACTCTATGCTTAGTGCCCTTTGAGTGCCTAGGACTGAAGTGAACCTGGTAGAGCATCCCACACAAACGAATGCTCCACATATGGGTTTCACATGCCACCAACTCCACATTCACAGGCAACTTCAGCGCCACAACCGTTTTCAGATAGCCCTCAATGCAAAGGCTCTAGACACAAATATTGGTGTGAGAGCTAATTCAATCAAGGAAACACTGCATGTTGGTGAAGGGCATATTGAAGAAGGATCAGCCGAGTGGTTCTTGTGGGAGAACAACTCCATTTGGCTCACTAACTTCACACACCATCAGGCTTCCAAGCAGCTCTCAAGGAAACTCAGTTTTCACACTCTATGCTTAGTGCCCTTTGAGTGCCTAGGACTGAAATGAACCTGGTAGAGCTTCCCACACAAACGAATGCTCCACATGCGGGTTTCACATGCCACCAACTCCACATTCACAGGCAACTTCAGCGCCACAGCCGTTTTCAGATAGCCCTCAATGCAAAGGGTCTAGACGCAAATATTGGTGTGAGAGCTAATTCAATCAAGGAAACACTGCATGTTGGTGAAGGGCATATTGAAGAAGGATCAGCCGAGTGGTTCTTGTGGGAGAACAACTCCATTTGGCTCACTAACTTCACACACCATCAGGCTTCCAAGCAGCTCTCAAGGAAACTCAGTTTTCACACTCTATGCTTAGTGCCCTTTGAGTGCCTAGGACTGAAGTGAACCTGGTAGAGCATCCCACACAAACGAATGCTCCACATGTGGGTTTCACATGCCACCAACTCCACATTCACAGGCAACTTCAGCGCCACAACCGTTTTCAGATAGCCCTCAATGCAAAGGCTCTAGACGCAAATATTGGTGTGAGAGCTAATTCAATCAAGGAAACACTGCATGTTGGTGAAGGGCATATTGAAGAAGGATCAGCCGAGTGGTTCTTGTGGGAGAACAACTCCATTTGGCTCACTAACTTCACACACCATCAGGCTTCCAAGCAGCTCTCAAGGAAACTCAGTTTTCACACTCTATGCTTAGTGCCCTTTGAGTGCCTAGGACTGAAATGAACCTGGTAGAGCATCCCACACAAATGAATGCTCCACATGTGGGTTTCACATGCCACCAACTCCACATTCACAGGCAACTTCAGCGCCACAGCCGTTTTCAGATAGCCCTCAATGCAAAGGCTCTAGACGCAAATATTGGTGTGAGAGCTAATTCAATCAAGGAAACACTGCATATTGGTGAAAGGCATATTGAAGAAGGATCAGCCGAGTGGTTCTTGTGGGAGAACAACTCCATTTGGCTCACTAACTTCACACACCATCAGGCTTCCAAGCAGCTCTCAAGGAAACTCAGTTTTCACACTCTATGCTTAGTGCCCTTTGAGTGCATTATCTAGGAATGAACCTGGTAGAGCATCCCACACAAACGAATGCTCCACATGCGGGTTTCACATGCCACCAACTCCACATTCACAGGCAACTTCAGCGCCACAGCCGTTTTCAGATAGCCCTCAATGCAAAGGCTCTAGACACAAATATTGGTGTGAGAGCTAATTCAATCAAGGAAACACTGCATGTTGGTGAAGGGCATATTGAAGAAGGATCAGCCGAGTGGTTCTTGTGGGAGAACAACTCCATTTGGCTCACTAACTTCACACACCATCAGGCTTCCAAGCAGCTCTCAAGGAAACTCAGTTTTCACACTCTATGCTTAGTGCCCTTTGAGTGCCTAGGACTGAAATGAACCTGGTAGAGCATCCCACACAAACGAATGCTCCACATGTGGGTTTCACATGCCATCAACTCCACATTCACAGGCAACTTCAGCGCCACAACCGTTTTCAGATAGCCCTCAATGCAAAGGCTCTAGACACAAATATTGGTGTGAGAGCTAATTCAATCAAGGAAACACTGCATGTTGGTGAAGGGCATATTGAAGAAGGATCAGCCGAGTGGTTCTTGTTGGAGAACAACTCCATTTGGCTCACTAACTTCACACACCATCAGGCTTCCAAGCAGCTCTCAAGGAAACTCAGTTTTCACACTCTATGCTTAGTGCCCTTTGAGTGCCTAGGACTGAAATGAACCTGGTAGAGCATCCCACACAAACGAATGCTCCACATGCGGGTTTCACATGCCACCAACTCCACATTCACAGGCAACTTCAGCGCCACAGCCGTTTTCAGATAGCCCTCAATGCAAATGCTCTAGACGCAAATATTGGTGTGAGAGCTAATTCAATCAAGGAAACACTGCATGTTGGTGAAGGGCATATTGAAGAAGGATCAGCCGAGTGGTTCTTGTGGGAGAACAACTCCATTTGGCTCACTAACTTCACACACCATCAGGCTTCCAAGCAGCTCTCAAGGAAACTCAGTTTTCACACTCTATGCTTAGTGCCCTTTGAGTGCATTATCTAGGAATGAACCTGGTAGAGCATCCCACACAAACGAATGCTCCACATGCGGGTTTCACATGCCACCAACTCCACATTCACAGGCAACTTCAGCGCCACAGCCGTTTTCAGATAGCCCTCAATGCAAAGGCTCTAGACACAAATATTGGTGTGAGAGCTAATTCAATCAAGGAAACACTGCATGTTGGTGAAGGGCATATTGAAGAAGCATCAGCCGAGTGGTTCTTGTGGGAGAACAACTCCATTTGGCTCACTAACTTCACACACCATCAGGCTTCCAAGCAGCTCTCAAGGAAACTCAGTTTTCACACTCTATGCTTAGTGCCCTTTGAGTGCATTATCTAGGAATGAACCTGGTAGAGCATCCCACACAAACGAATGTTCCACATGCGGGTTTCACATGCCACCAACTCCACATTCACAGGCAACTTCAGCGCCACAGCCGTTTTCAGATAGCCCTCAATGCAAAGGGTCTAGACGCAAATATTGGTGTGAGAGCTAATTCAATCAAGGAAACACTGCATGTTGGTGAAGGGCATATTGAAGAAGGATCAGCCGAGTGGTTCTTGTGGGAGAACAACTCCATTTGGCTCACTAACTTCACACACCATCAGGCTTCCAAGCAGCTCTCAAGGAAACTCAGTTTTCACACTCTATGCTTAGTGCCCTTTGAGTGCCTAGGACTGAAATGAACCTGGTAGAGCATCCCACACAAACGAATGCTCCACATGCGGGTTTCACATGCCACCAACTCCACATTCACAGGCAACTTCAGCGCCACAGCCGTTTTCAGATAGCACTCAATGCAAAGGCTCTAGACGCAAATATTGGTGTGAGAGCTAATTCAATCAAGGAAACACTGCATGTTGGTGAAGGGCATATTGAAGAAGGATCAGCCGAGTGGTTCTTGTGGGAGAACAACTCCATTTGGCTCACTAACTTCACACACCATCAGGCTTCCAAGCAGCTCTCAAGGAAACTCAGTTTTCACACTCTATGCTTAGTGCCCTTTGAGTGCCTAGGACTGAAATGAACCTGGTAGAGCATCCCACACAAACGAATGCTCCACATGCGGGTTTCACATGCCACCAACTCCACATTGATAGGCAACTTCAGCGCCACAGCTGTTTTCAGATAGCCCTCAATGCAAAGGCTCTAGACGCAAATATTGGTGTGAGAGCTAATTCAATCAAGGAAACACTGCATGTTGGTGAAGGGCATATTGAAGAAGGATCAGCCGAGTGGTTCTTGTGGGAGAACAACTCCATTTGGCTCACTAACTTCACACACCATCAGGCTTCCAAGCAGCTCTCAAGGAAACTCAGTTTTCACACTCTATGCTTAGTGCCCTTTGAGTGTATTATCTAGGAATGAACCTGGTAGAGCATCGCACACAAATGAATGCTCCACATGCGGGTTTCACATGCCACCAACTCCACATTCACAGGCAACTTCAGCGCCACAGCCGTTTTCAGATAGCCCTCAACGCAAAGGCTCTAGACACAAATATTGGTGTGAGAGCTAATTCAATCAAGGAAACACTGCATGTTGGTGAAGGGCATATTGAAGAAGGATCAGCCGAGTGGTTCTTGTGGGAGAACAACTCCATTTGGCTCATTAACTTCACACACCATCAGGCTTCCAAGCAGCTCTCAAGGAAACTCAGTTTTCACACTCTATGCTTAGTGCCCTTTGAGTGCATTATCTCGGAATGAACCTGGTAGAACATCCCACACAAACGAATGCTCCACATGCGGGTTTCACATGCCACCAACTCCACATTGACAGGCAACTTCAGCGCCACAGCCGTTTTCAGATAGCCCTCAATGAAAAGGCTCTAGACGCAAATATTGGTGTGAGAGCTAATTCAATCAAGGAAACACTGCATGTGGGTGAAGAGCATATTGAAGAAGGATCAGCCAAGTGGTTCTTGTGGGAGAACAACTCCATTTGGCTCACTAACTTCACACACCATCAGGCATCCAAGCAGCTCTCAAGGAAACTCAGTTTTCACACTCTATGCTTAGTGCCCTTTGAGTGCATTATCTAGGAATGAACCTGGTAGAGCATCCCACACAAACGAATGCTCCACATGCGGGTTTCACATGCCATCAACTCCACATTGACAGGCAACTTCAGCGCCACAGCCGTTTTCAGATAGTCCTCAATGCAAAGGCTCTAGACGCAAATATTGGTGTGAGAGCTAATTCAATCAAGGAAACACTGCATGTTGGTGAAGGGCATATTGAAGAAGGATCAGCCGAGTGGTTCTTGTGGGAGAACAACTCCATTTGGCTCACTAACTTCACACACCATCAGGCTTCCAAGCAGCTCTCAAGGAAACTCAGTTCTCACACTCTATGCTTAGTGCCCTTTGAGTGCCTAGGACTGAAATGAACCTGGTAGAGCATCCCACACAAACGAATGCTCCACATGCGGGTTTCACATGCCACCAACTCCACATTCACAGGCAACTTCAGCGCCACAGCCGTTTTCAGATAGCACTCAATGCAAAGGCTCTAGACGCAAATATTGGTGTGAGAGCTAATTCAATCAAGGAAACACTGCATGTTGGTGAAGGGCATATTGAAGAAGGATCAGCCGAGTGGTTCTTGTGGGAGAACAACTCCATTTGGCTCACTAACTTCACACACCATCAGGCTTCCAAGCAGCTCTCAAGGAAACTCAGTTTTCACACTCTATGCTTAGTGCCCTTTGAGTGTATTATCTAGGAATGAACCTGGTAGAGCATCGCACACAAATGAATGCTCCACATGCGGGTTTCACATGCCACCAACTCCACATTCACAGGCAACTTCAGCGCCACAGCCGTTTTCAGATAGCCCTCAACGCAAAGGCTCTAGACACAAATATTGGTGTGAGAGCTAATTCAATCAAGGAAACACTGCATGTTGGTGAAGGGCATATTGAAGAAGGATCAGCCGAGTGGTTCTTGTGGGAGAACAACTCCATTTGGCTCATTAACTTCACACACCATCAGGCTTCCAAGCAGCTCTCAAGGAAACTCAGTTTTCACACTCTATGCTTAGTGCCCTTTGAGTGCATTATCTCGGAATGAACCTGGTAGAACATCCCACACAAACGAATGCTCCACATGCGGGTTTCACATGCCACCAACTCCACATTGACAGGCAACTTCAGCGCCACAGCCGTTTTCAGATAGCCCTCAATGAAAAGGCTCTAGACGCAAATATTGGTGTGAGAGCTAATTCAATCAAGGAAACACTGCATGTTGGTGAAGAGCATATTGAAGAAGGATCAGCCAAGTGGTTCTTGTGGGAGAACAACTCCATTTGGCTCACTAACTTCACACACCATCAGGCATCCAAGCAGCTCTCAAGGAAACTCAGTTTTCACACTCTATGCTTAGTGCCCTTTGAGTGCATTATCTAGGAATGAACCTGGTAGAGCATCCCACACAAACGAATGCTCCACATGCGGGTTTCACATGCCATCAACTCCACATTGACAGGCAACTTCAGCGCCACAGCCGTTTTCAGATAGTCCTCAATGCAAAGGCTCTAGACGCAAATATTGGTGTGAGAGCTAATTCAATCAAGGAAACACTGCATGTTGGTGAAGGGCATATTGAAGAAGGATCAGCCGAGTGGTTCTTGTGGGAGAACAACTCCATTTGGCTCACTAACTTCACACACCATCAAGCTTCCATGCAGCTCTCAAGGAAACTCAGTTTTCACACTCTATGCTTAGTGCCCTTTGAGTGCCTAGGACTGAAATGAACCTGGAAGAGCATCCCACACAAACGAATGCTTCACATATGGGTTTCACATGCCACCAACTCCACATTCACAGGCAACTTCAGCGCCACAGCCGTTTTCAGATAGCCCTCAATGCAAAGGCTCTAGACGCAAATATTGGTGTGGGGGATAATTCAATCAAGGAAACACTGCATGTTGGTGAAGGACATACTGAAGAAGGATCAGCCGAGTGGTTCTTGTGGGAGAACAACTCCATTTGGCTCACTAACTTCACACACCATCAGGCTTCCAAGCAGCTCTCAAGGAAACTCAGTTTTCACACTCTATGCTTACTGCCCTTTGAGTGCATTATCTAGGAATGAACCTGGTAGAGCATCCCACACAAACGAATGCTCCACATGCGGGTTTCACATGCCACCAACTCCACATTGATAGGCAACTTCAGCGCCACAGCTGTTTTCAGATAGCCCTCAATGCAAAGGCTCTAGACGCAAATATTGGTGTGAGAGCTAATTCAATCAAGGAAACACTGCATGTTGTTGAAGGGCATATTGAAGAAGGATCAGCCGAGTGGTTCTTGTGGGAGAACAACTCCATTTGGCTCACTAACTTCACACACCATCAGGCTTCCAAGCAGCTCTCAAGGAAACTCAGTTTTCACACTCTATGCTTAGTGCCCTTTGAGTGCATTATCTAGGAATGAACCTGGTAGAGCATGCCACACAAACGAATGCTCCACATGCGGTTTTCACATGCCACCAACTCCACATTCACAGGCAACTTCAGCGCCACAGCCGTTTTCAGATAGCACTCAATGCAAAGGCTCTAGACGCAAATATTGGTGTGAGAGCTAATTCAATCAAGGAAACACTGCATGTTGGTGAAGGGCATATTGAAGAAGGATCAGCCGAGTGGTTCTTGTGGGAGAACAACTCCATTTGGCTCACTAACTTCACACACCATCAGGCTTCCAAGCAGCTCTCAAGGAAACTCAGTTTTCACACTCTATGCTTAGTGCCCTTTGAGTGCCTAGGACTGAAATGAACCTGGTAGAGCATCCCACACAAACGAATGCTCCACATGCGGGTTTCACATGCCACCAACTCCACATTGATAGGCAACTTCAGCGCCACAGCTGTTTTCAGATAGCCCTCAATGCAAAGGCTCTAGACGCAAATATTGGTGTGAGAGCTAATTCAATCAAGGAAACACTGCATGTTGGTGAAGGGCATATTGAAGAAGGATCAGCCGAGTGGTTCTTGTGGGAGAACAACTCCATTTGGCTCACTAACTTCACACACCATCAGGCTTCCAAGCAGCTCTCAAGGAAACTCAGTTTTCACACTCTATGCTTAGTGCCCTTTGAGTGCATTATCTCGGAATGAACCTGGTAGAACATCCCACACAAACGAATGCTCCACATGCGGGTTTCACATGCCACCAACTCCACATTGACAGGCAACTTCAGCGCCACAGCCGATTTCAGATAGCCCTCAATGAAAAGGCTCTAGACGCAAATATTGGTGTGAGAGCTAATTCAATCAAGGAAACACTGCATGTTGGTGAAGAGCATATTGAAGAAGGATCAGCCGAGTGGTTCTTGTGGGAGAACAACTCCATTTGGCTCACTAACTTCACACACCATCAGGCATCCAAGCAGCTCTCAAGGAAACTCAGTTTTCACACTCTATGCTTAGTGCCCTTTGAGTGCATTATCTAGGAATGAACCTGGTAGAGCATCCCACACAAACGAATGCTCCACATGCGGGTTTCACATGCCACCAACTCCACATTGATAGGCAACTTCAGCGCCACAGCTGTTTTCAGATAGCCCTCAATGCAAAGGCTCTAGACGCAAATATTGGTGTGGGGGACAATTCAATCAAGGAAACACTGCATGTTGTTGAAGGGCATATTGAAGAAGGATCAGCCGAGTGGTTCTTGTGGGAGAACAACTCCATTTGGCTCACTAACTTCACACACCATCAGGCTTCCAAGCAGCTCTCAAGGAAACTCAGTTTTCACACTCTATGCTTAGTGCCCTTTGAGTGCCTAGGACTGAAATGAACCTGGTAGAGCATCCCACACAAACAAATGCTCCACATGCGGGTTTCACATGCCACCAACTCCACATTGATAGGCAACTTCAGCGCCACAGCTGTTTTCAGATAGCCCTCAATGCAAAGGCTCTAGACGCAAATATTGGTGTGAGAGCTAATTCAATCAAGGAAACACTGCATGTTGGTGAAGGGCATATTGAAGAAGGATCAGCCGAGTGGTTCTTGTGGGAGAACAACTCCATTTGGCTCACTAACTTCACACACCATCAGGCTTCCAAGCAGCTCTCAAGGAAACTCAGTTTTCACACTCTATGCTTAGTGCCCTTTGAGTGCATTATCTAGGAATGAACCTGGTAGAGCATCGCACACAAATGAATGCTCCACATGCGGGTTTCACATGCCACCAACTCCACATTCACAGGCAACTTCAGCGCCACAGCCGTTTTCAGATAGCCCTCAACGCAAAGGCTCTAGACGCAAATATTGGTGTGAGAGCTAATTCAATCAAGGAAACACTGCATGTTGGTGAAGGGCATATTGAAGAAGGATCAGCCAAGTGGTTCTTGTGGGAGAACAACTCCATTTGGCTCACTAACTTCACACACCATCAGGCTTCCAAGCAGCTCTCAAGGAAACTCAGTTTTCACACTCTATGCTTAGTGCCCTTTGAGTGCATTATCTAGGAATGAACCTGGTAGAACATCCCACACAAACGAATGCTCCACATGCGGGTTTCACATGCCACCAACTCCACATTGACAGGCAACTTCAGCGCCACAGCCGTTTTCAGATAGCCCTCAATGAAAAGGCTCTAGACGCAAATATTGGTGTGAGAGCTAATTCAATCAAGGAAACACTGCATGTTGGTGAAGAGCATATTGAAGAAGGATCAGCCAAGTGGTTCTTGTGGGAGAACAACTCCATTTGGCTCACTAACTTCACACACCATCAGGCATCCAAGCAGCTCTCAAGGAAACTCAGTTTTCACACTCTATGCTTAGTGCCCTTTGAGTGCATTATCTAGGAATGAACCTGGTAGAGCATCCCACACAAACGAATGCTCCACATGCGGGTTTCACATGCCATCAACTCCACATTGACAGGCAACTTCAGCGCCACAGCCGTTTTCAGATAGTCCTCAATGCAAAGGCTCTAGACGCAAATATTGGTGTGAGAGCTAATTCAATCAAGGAAACACTGCATGTTGGTGAAGGGCATATTGAAGAAGGATCAGCCGAGTGGTTCTTGTGGGAGAACAACTCCATTTGGCTCACTAACTTCACACACCATCAAGCTTCCAAGCAGCTCTCAAGGAAACTCAGTTTTCACACTCTATGCTTAGTGCCCTTTGAGTGCCTAGGACTGAAATGAACCTGGAAGAGCATCCCACACAAACGAATGCTTCACATGTGGGTTTCACATGCCACCAACTCCACATTCACAGGCAACTTCAGCGCCACAGCCGTTTTCAGATAGCCCTCAATGCAAAGGCTCTAGACGCAAATATTGGTGTGAGAGCTAATTCAATCAAGGAAACACTGCATGTTGGTGAAGGGCATATTGAAGAAGGATCAGCCGAGTGGTTCTTGTGGGAGAACAACTCCATTTGGCTCACTAACTTCACACACCATCAGGCTTCCAAGCAGCTCTCAAGGAAACTCAGTTTTCACACTCTATGCTTGGTGCCCTTTGAGTGCATTATCTCGAAATGAACCTGGTAGAACATCCCACACAAACGAATGCTCCACATGCGGGTTTCACATGCCACCAACTCCACATTCACAGGCAACTTCAGCGCCACAGCCGTTTTCAGATAGCCCTCAATGCAAAGGCTCTAGACGCAAATATTGGTGTGAGAGCTAATTCAATCAAGGAAACACTGCATGTTGGTGAAGGGCATATTGAAGAAGGATCAGCCGAGTGGTTCTTGTGGGAGAACAACTCCATTTGGCTCACTAACTTCACACACCATCAGGCTTCCAAGCAGCTCTCAAGGAAACTCAGTTTTCACACTCTATGCTTAGTGCCCTTTGAGTGCCTAGGACTGAAATGAACCTGGTAGAGCATCCCACACAAACGAATGCTCCACATGCGGGTTTCACATGCCACCAACTCCACATTCACAGGCAACTTCAGCGCCACAGCCGTTTTCAGATAGCCCTCAACGCAAAGGCTCTAGACGCAAATATTGGTGTGAGAGCTAATTCAATCAAGGAAACACTGCATGTTGGTGAAGGGCATATTGAAGAAGGATCAGCCGAGTGGTTCTTGTGGGAGAACAACTCCATTTGGCTCACTAACTTCACACACCATCAGGCTTCCAAGCAGCTCTCAAGGAAACTCAGTTTTCACACTCTATGCTTAGTGCCCTTTGAGTGCATTATCTCGGAATGAACCTGGTAGAACATCCCACACAAACGAATGCTCCACATGCGGGTTTCACATGCCACCAACTCCACATTGATAGGCAACTTCAGCGCCACAGCTGTTTTCAGATAGCCCTCAATGCAAAGGCTCTAGACGCAAATATTGGTGTGAGAGCTAATTCAATCAAGGAAACACTGCATGTTGGTGAAGGGCATATTGAAGAAGGATCAGCCGAGTGGTTCTTGTGGGAGAACAACTCCATTTGGCTCACTAACTTCACACACCATCAGGCTTCCAAGCAGCTCTCAAGGAAACTCAGTTTTCACACTCTATGCTTAGTGCCCTTTGAGTGCATTATCTAGGAATGAACCTGGTAGAGCATCCCACACAAACGAATGCTCCACATGCGGGTTTCACATGCCACCAACTCCACATTCACAGGCAACTTCAGCGCCACAGCCATTTTCAGATAGCCCTCAATGAAAAGGCTCTAGACGCAAATATTGGTGTGAGAGCTAATTCAATCAAGGAAACACTGCATGTTGGTGAAGAGCATATTGAAGAAGGATCAGCCAAGTGGTTCTTGTGGGAGAACAACTCCATTTGGCTCACTAACTTCACACACCATCAGGCATCCAAGCAGCTCTCAAGGAAACTCAGTTTTCACACTCTATGCTTAGTGCCCTTTGAGTGCCTAGGACTGAAATGAACCTGGAAGAGCATCCCACACAAACGAATGCTTCACATGTGGGTTTCACATGCCACCAACTCCACATTCACAGGCAACTTCAGCGCCACAGCCGTTTTCAGATAGCCCTCAATGCAAAGGCTCTAGACGCAAATATTGGTGTGAGAGCTAATTCAATCAAGGAAACACTGCATGTTGGTGAAGGGCATATTGAAGAAGGATCAGCCGAGTGGTTCTTGTGGGAGAACAACTCCATTTGGCTCACTAACTTCACACACCATCAGGCTTCCAAGCAGCTCTCAAGGAAACTCAGTTTTCACACTCTATGCTTAGTGCCCTTTGAGTGCCTAGGACTGAAATGAACCTGGTAGAGCATCCCACACAAACGAATGCTCCACATGCGGGTTTCACATGCCACCAACTCCACATTGATAGGCAACTTCAGCGCCACAGCCGTTTTCAGATAGCCCTCAATGCAAAGGCTCTAGACGCAAATATTGGTGTGAGAGCTAATTCAATCAAGGAAACACTGCATGTTGGTGAAGGGCATATTGAAGAAGGATCAGCCGAGTGGTTCTTGTGGGAGAACAACTCCATTTGGCTCACTAACTTCACACACCATCAGGCTTCCAAGCAGCTCTCAAGGAAACTCAGTTTTCACACTCTATGTTTAGTGCCCTTTGAGTGCATTATCTAGGAATGAACCTGGTAGAGCATCCCACACAAACGAATGCTCCACATGCGGGTTTCACATGCCACCAACTCCACATTCACAGGCAACTTCAGCGCCACAGCCGTTTTCAGATAGCCCTCAACGCAAAGGCTCTAGACGCAAATATTGGTGTGAGAGCTAATTCAATCAAGGAAACACTGCATGTTGGTGAAGGGCATATTGAAGAAGGATCAGCCGAGTGGTTCTTGTGGGAGAACAACTCCATTTGGCTCACTAACTTCACACACCATCAGGCTTCCAAGCAGCTCTCAAGGAAACTCAGTTTTCACACTCTATGCTTAGTGCCCTTTGAGTGCATTATCTCGGAATGAACCTGGTAGAACATCCCACACAAACGAATGCTCCACATGCGGGTTTCACATGCCACCAACTCCACATTGATAGGCAACTTCAGCGCCACAGCTGTTTTCAGATAGCCCTCAATGCAAAGGCTCTAGACGCAAATATTGGTGTGAGAGCTAATTCAATCAAGGAAACACTGCATGTTGTTGAAGGGCATATTGAAGAAGGATCAGCCGAGTGGTTCTTGTGGGAGAACAACTCCATTTGGCTCACTAACTTCACACACCATCAGGCTTCCAAGCAGCTCTCAAGGAAACTCAGTTTTCACACTCTATGCTTAGTGCCCTTTGAGTGCATTATCTAGGAATGAACCTGGTAGAGCATCCCACACAAACGAATGCTCCACATGCGGGTTTCACATGCCACCAACTCCACATTCACAGGCAACTTCAGCGCCACAGCCGTTTTCAGATAGCCCTCAACGCAAAGGCTCTAGACGCAAATATTGGTGTGAGAGCTAATTCAATCAAGGAAACACTGCATGTTGGTGAAGGGCATATTGAAGAAGGATCAGCCGAGTGGTTCTTGTGGGAGAACAACTCCATTTGGCTCACTAACTTCACACACCATCAGGCTTCCAAGCAGCTCTCAAGGAAACTCAGTTTTCACACTCTATGCTTAGTGCCCTTTGAGTGCATTATCTCGGAATGAACCTGGTAGAACATCCCACACAAACGAATGCTCCACATGCGGGTTTCACATGCCACCAACTCCACATTCACAGGCAACTTCAGCGCCACAGCCGTTTTCAGATAGCCCTCAATGCAAAGGCTCTAGACGCAAATATTGGTGTGAGAGCTAATTCAATCAAGGAAACACTGCATGTCGGTGAAGAGCATATTGAAGAAGGATCAGCCAAGTGGTTCTTGTGGGAGAACAACTCCATTTGGCTCACTAACTTCACACACCATCAGGCATCCAAGCAGCTCTCAAGGAAACTCAGTTTTCACACTCTATGCTTAGTGCCCTTTTAGTGCCTAGGACTGAAATGAACCTGGAAGAGCATCCCACACAAACGAATGCTTCACATGTGGGTTTCACATGCCACCTACTCCACATTGACAGGCAACTTCAGCGCCACAGCCGTTTTCAGATAGCCCTCAATGCAAAGGCTCTAGACGCAAATATTGGTGTGAGAGCTAATTCAATCAAGGAAACACTGCATGTTGGTGAAGGGCATATTGAAGAAGGATCAGCCGAG
This sequence comes from Ochotona princeps, assembly GCF_030435755.1. NCBI lineage: Eukaryota > Metazoa > Chordata > Mammalia > Lagomorpha > Ochotonidae > Ochotona > Ochotona princeps. The sequence goes on along the minus strand of NW_026700414.1, from coordinate 97,303 downwards.
TGGTTCTTGTGGGAGAACAACTCCATTTGGCTCACTAACTTCACACACCATCAGGCTTCCAAGCAGCTCTCAAGGAAACTCAGTTTTCACACTCTATGTTTAGTGCCCTTTGAGTGCATTATCTAGGAATGAACCTGGTAGAGCATCCCACACAAACGAATGCTCCACATGCGGGTTTCACATGCCACCAACTCCACATTCACAGGCAACTTCAGCGCCACAGCCGTTTTCAGATAGCCCTCAATGCAAAGGATCTAGACGCAAATATTGGTGTGAGAGCTAATTCAATCAAGGAAACACTGCATGTTGGTGAAGGGCATATTGAAGAAGGATCAGCCGAGTGGTTCTTGTGGGAGAACAACTCCATTTGGCTCACTAACTTCACACACCATCAGGCTTCCAAGCAGCTCTCAAGGAAACTCAGTTTTCACACTCAATGCTTAGTGCCCTTTGAGTGGCTAGGACTGAAATTAAGCTTGGTGAGCATCCCACACAAACGAATGCTCCACATGCGGGTTTCACATGCCACCAACTCCACATTCACAGGCAACTTCAGCGCCACAGCCGTTTTCAGATAGCCCTCAATGCAAAGGCTCTAGACGCAAATATTGGTGTGAGAGCTAATTCAATCAAGGAAACACTGCATGTTGGTGAAGGGCATATTGAAGAAGGATCAGCCGAGTGGTTCTTGTGGGAGAACAACTCCATTTGGCTCACTAACTTCACACACCATCAGGCTTCCAAGCAGCTCTCAAGGAAACTCAGTTTTCACACTCTATGCTTAGTGCCCTTTGAGTGCATTATCTAGGAATGAACCTGGTAGAGCATCCCACACAAACGAATGCTCCACATGCGGGTTTCACATGCCACCAACTCCACATTCACAGGCAACTTCAGCGCCACAGCCGTTTTCAGATAGCCCTCAATGCAAAGGCTCTAGACACAAATATTGGTGTGAGAGCTAATTCAATCAAGGAAACACTGCATGTGGGTGAAGGGCATATTGAAGAAGGATCAGCCGAGTTGTTCTTGTGGGAGAACAACTCCATTTGGCTCACTAACTTCACACACCATCAGGCTTCCAAGCAGCTCTCAAGGAAACTCAGTTTTCACACTCTATGCTTTGTGCCCTTTGAGTACATTATCTAGGAATGAACCTGGTAGAGCATCCCACACAAACGAATGCTCCACATGCGGGTTTCACATGCCACCAACTCCACATTCACAGGCAACTTCAGCGCCACAGCCGTTTTCAGATAGCCCTCAATGCAAAGGCTCTAGACGCAAATATTGGTGTGAGAGCTAATTCAATCAAGGAAACACTGCATGTTGGTGAAGGGCATATTGAAGAAGGATCAGCCGAGTGGTTCTTGTGGGAGAATAACTCCATTTGGCTCACTAACTTCACACACCATCAGGCTTCCAAGCAGCTCTCAAGGAAACTCAGTTTTCACACTTTATGCTTAGTGCCCTTTGAGTGCATTATCTAGGAATGAACCTGGTAGAGCATCCCACACAAACGAATGCTCCACATGCGGGTTTCACATGCCACCAACTCCACATTCACAGGCAACTTCAGCGCCACAGCCGTTTTCAGATAGCCCTCAATGCAAAGGCTCTAGACGCAAATATTGGTGTGAGAGCTAATTCAATCAAGGAAACACTGCATGTTGGTGAAGGGCATATTGAACAAGGATCAGCCAAGTGGTTCTTGTGGGAGAACAACTCCATTTGGCTCACTAACTTCACACACCATCAGGCTTCCAAGCAGCTCTCCAGGAAACTCAGTTTTCACACTCTATGCTTAGTGCCCTTTGAGTGCATTATCTAGGAATGAACCTGGTAGAGCATCCCACACAAACGAATGCTCCCCATGCGGGTTTCACATGCCACCAACTCCACATTCACAGGCAACTTCAGCGCCACAGCCGTTTACAGATAGCACTCAATGCAAAGGCTCTAGACGCAAATATTGGTGTGAGAGCTAATTCAATCAAGGAAACACTGCATGTTGGTGAAGGGCATATTGAAGAAGGATCAGCCGAGTGGTTCTTGTGGGAGAACAACTCCATTTGGCTCACTAACTTCACACACCATCAGGCTTCCAAGCAGCTCTCAAGGAAACTCAGTTTTCACACTCTATGCTTAGTGCCCTTTGAGTGCCTAGGACTGAAATGAAGCTTGGAGAGCATCCCACATAAAGGAATGCTCCACATGCGGGTTTCACATGCCACCAACTCCACATTCACAGGCAACTTCAGCGCCACAGCCGTTTTCAGATAGCCCTCAATGCAAAGGCTCTAGACGCAAATATTGGTGTGAGAGCTAATTCAATCAAGGAAACACTGCATGTTGGTGAAGGGCATATTGAAGAAGGATCAGCCGAGTGGTTCTTGTGGGAGAACAACTCCATTTGGCTCACTAACTTCACACACCATCAGGCTTCCAAGCAGCTCTCAAGGAAACTCAGTTTTCACACTCTATGCTTAGTGCCCTTTGAGTGCCTAGGACTGAAATGAAGCTTGGAGAGCATCCCACATAAAGGAATGCTCCACATGCGGGTTTCACATGCCACCAACTCCACATTCACAGGCAACTTCAGCGCCACAGCCGTTTTCAGATAGCCCTCAATGCAAAGGCTCTAGACGCAAATATTGGTGTGAGAGCTAATTCAATCAAGGAAACACTGCATGTTGGTGAAGGGCATATTGAAGAAGGATCAGCCGAGTGGTTCTTGTGGGAGAACAACTCCATTTGGCTCACTAACTTCACACACCATCAGGCTTCCAAGCAGCTCTCAAGGAAACTCAGTTTTCACACTCTATGCTTAGTGCTCTTTGTGTGCCTAGGACTGAAATGAAGCTTGGAGAGCATCCCACACAAACGAATGCTCCACATGCGGGTTTCACATGCCACCAACTCCACATTCACAGGCAACTTCAGCGCCAGAGTCGTTTTCAGATAGCCCTCAATGCAAAAGCTCTAGACGCAAATATTGGTGTGAGAGCTAATTCAATCAAGGAAACACTGCATGTTGGTTAAGGGCATATTGAAGAAGAATCAGCCGAGTGGTTCTTGTGGGAGAACAACTCCATTTGGCTCACTAACTTCACACACCATCAGGCTTCCAAGCAGCTCTCAAGGAAACTCAGTTTTCACACTCTATGTTTAGTGCCCTTTGAGTGCATTATCTAGGAATGAACCTGGTAGAGCATCCCACACAAACGAATGCTCCACATGCGGGTTTCACATGCCACCAACTCCACATTCACAGGCAACTTCAGCGCCACAGCCGTTTTCAGATAGCCCTCAATGCAAAGGCTCTAGACGCAAATATTGGTGTGAGAGCTAATTCAATCAAGGAAACACTGCATGTTGGTGAAGGGCATATTGAAGAAGAATCAGCCGAGTGGTTCTTGTGGGAGAACAACTCCATGTGGCTCACTAACTTCACAACCATCAGGCTTCCAAGCAGCTCTCAAGGAAACTCAGTTTTCACACTCTATGCTTAGTGCTCTTTGTGTGCCTAGGACTGAAATGAAGCTTGGAGAGCATCCCACACAAACGAATGCTCCACATGCGGGTTTCACATGCCACCAACTCCACATTCACAGGCAACTTCAGCGCCAGAGTCGTTTTCAGATAGCCCTCAATGCAAAGGCTCTAGACGCAAATATTGGTGTGAGAGCTAATTCAATCAAGGAAACACTGCATGTTGGTTAAGGGCATATTGAAGAAGAATCAGCCGAGTGGTTCTTGTGGGAGAACAACTCCATTTGGCTCACTAACTTCACACACCATCAGGCTTCCAAGCAGCTCTCAAGGAAACTCAGTTTTCACACTCTATGCTTAGTGCCCTTTGAGTGCCTAGGCCTGAAATGAAGCTTGGAGAGCATCCCACACAAACGAATGCTCCACATGCGTGTTTCACATGCCACCAACTCCACATTCACAGGCAACTTCAGCGCCACAGCCGTTTTCAGATAGCCCTCAATGCAAAGGCTCTAGACGCAAATATTGGTGTGAGCGCTAATTCAATCAAGGAAACACTGCATGTTGGTGTAGGGCATATTGAAGAAGAATCAGCCGAGTGGTTCTTGTGGGAGAACAACTCCATTTGGCTCACTAACTTCACACACCATCAGGCTTCCAAGCAGCTCTCAAGGAAACTCAGTTTTCACACTCTATGTTTAGTGCCCTTTGAGTGCATTATCTAGGAATGAACCTGGTAGAGCATCCCACATAAAGGAATGCTCCACATGCGGGTTTCACATGCCACCAACTCCACATTCACAGGCAACTTCAGCGCCACAGCCGTTTTCAGATAGCCCTGAATGCAAAGGCTCTAGACGCAAATATTGGTGTGAGAGCTAATTCAATCAAGGAAACACTGCATGTTGGTGAAGGGCATATTGAAGAAGGATCAGCCGAGTGGTTCTTGTGGGAGAACAACTCCATTTGGCTCACTAACTTCACACACCATCAGGCTTCCAAGCAGCTCTCAAGGAAACTCAGTTTTCACACTCTATGCTTAGTGCTCTTTGTGTGCCTAGGACTGAAATGAAGCTTGGTCAGATCAAACACAAACGAATGCTCCACATGCGTGTTTCACATGCCACCAACTCCACATTCACAGGCAACTTCAGCGCCAGAGTCGTTTTCAGATAGCCCTCAATGCAAAGGCTCTAGACGCAAATATTGGTGTGAGAGCTAATTCAATCAAGGAAACACTGCATGTTGGTGAAGGGCATATTGAAGAAGGATCAGCCGAGTGGTTCTTGTGGGAGAACAACTCCATTTGGCTCACTAACTTCACACACCATCAGGCTTCCAAGCAGCTCTCAAGGAAACTCAGTTTTCACACTCTATGCTTAGTGCCCTTTGAGTGCATTATCTAGGAATGAACCTGGTAGAGCATCCCACACAAACGAATGCTCCACATGCGGGTTTCACATGCCACCAACTCCACATTCACAGGCAACTTCAGCGCCACAGCCATTTTCAGATAGCCCTCAATGCAAAGGCTCTAGACGCAAATATTGTGTGAGAGCTAATTCAATCAAGGAAAACACTGCATGTTGGTGAAGGGCATATTGAAGAAGGATCAGCCGAGTGGTTCCTGTGGGAGAACAACTCCATTTGGCTCACTATCTTCACACAACCATCAGGCTTCCAAGCAGCTCTCAAGGAAACTCAGTTTTCACACTCTATGCTTAGTGCCCTTTGAGTGCATTATCTAGGAATGAACCTGGTAGAGCATCCCACACAAACGAATGCTCCACATGCGGGTTTCACATGCCACCAACTCCACATTCACAGGCAACTTCAGCGCCACAGCCGTTTTCAGATAGCCCTCAATGCAAAGGCTCTAGACGCAAATATTGGTGTGAGAGCTAATTCAATCAAGGAAACACTGCATGTTGGTGAAGGGCATATTGAAGAAGAATCAGCCGAGTGGTTCTTGTGGGAGAACAACTCCATTTGGCTCACTAACTTCACAACCATCAGGCTTCCAAGCAGCTCTCAAGGAAACTCAGTTTTCACACTCTATGCTTAGTGCCCTTTGAGTGCCTAGGACTGAAATGAAGCTTGGAGAGCATCCCACATAAAGGAATGCTCCACATGCGGGTTTCACATGCCACCAACTCCACATTCACAGGCAACTTCAGCGCCACAGCCGTTTTCCAGATAGCCCTCAATGCAAAGGCTCTAGACGCAAATATTGGTGTGAGAGCTAATTCAATCAAGGAAACACTGCATGTTGGTGAAGGGCATATTGAAGAAGGATCAGCCGAGTGGTTCTTGTGGGAGAACAACTCCATTTGGCTCACTAACTTCACACACCATCAGGCTTCCAAGCAGCTCTCAAGGAAACTCAGTTTTCACACTCTATGCTTAGTGCTCTTTGTGTGCCTAGGACTGAAATGAAGCTTGGAGAGCATCCCACACAAACGAATGCTCACATGCGGGTTTCACATGCCACCAACTCCACATTCACAGGCAACTTCAGGCGCCACAGCCGTTTTCAGATAGCCCTCATGCAAAGGCTCTAGACGCAAATATTGGTTGTGAGAGCTAATTCAATCAAGGAAACACTGCATGTTGGTTAAGGGCATATTGAAGAAGAATCAGCCGAGTGGTTCTTGTGAGGAGAACAACTCATTTGGCTCACTAACTTCACACCACCATCAGGCTTCCAAGCAGCTCTCAAGGAAACTCAGTTTTCACACTCTATGTTTAGTGCCCTTTGAGTGCATTATCTAGGAATGAACCTGGTAGAGCATCCCACACAAACGAATGCTCCACATGCGGTTTTCACATGCCACCAACTCACATTCACAGGCAACTTCAGCGCCACAGCCGTTTTCAGATAGCCCCTCAATGCAAAGGCTCTAGACGCAAATATTGGTGTGAGAGCTAATTCAATCAAGGAAACACTGCATGTTGGTGAAGGGCATATTGAAGAAGAATCAGCCGAGTGGTTCTTGTGGGAGAACAACTCCATTTGGCTCACTAACTTCACAACCATCAGGCTTCAAGCAGCTCTCAAGGAAACTCAGTTTTCACACTCTATGTTTAGTGCCCTTTGAGTGCATTATCTAGGAATGAACCTGGTAGAGCATCCCACACAAACGAATGCTCCACATGCGGGTTTCACATGCCACCAACTCCACATTCACCGGCAACTTCAGCGCCACAGCCATTTTCAGATAGCCCCTCAAATGCAAAGGCTCTAGACGCAAATATTGGTGTGAGAGCTAATTCAATCAAGGAAACACTGCATGTTGGTGAAGGGCATATTGAAGAAGTATCAGACGAGTGGTTCTTGTGGGAGAACAACTCCATTTGGCTCACTAACTCACACACCATCAGGCTTCCAAGCAGCTCTCAAGGAAACTCAGTTTTCACACTCTATGCTTAGTGCTCTTTGTGTGCCTAGGACTGAAATGAAGCTTGGGTCAGATCCCACACAAACGAATGCTCCACATGCGTGTTTCACATGCCACCAACTCCACATTCACAGGCAACTTCAGCGCCACAGCCGTTTTCAGATAGCCCTCAATGCAAAGGCTCTAGACGCAAATATTGGTGTGAGAGCTAATTCAATCAAGGAAACACTGCATGTTGGTGAAGGGCATATTGAAGAAGGATCAGCCGAGTGGTTCTTGTGGGAGAACAACTCCATTTGGCTCACTAACTTCACACACCATCAGGCTTCCAAGCAGCTCTCAAGGAAACTCAGTTTTCACACTCTATGCTTAGTGCTCTTTGTGTGCCTAGGACTGAAATGAAGCTTGGAGAGCATCCCACACAAACGAATGCTCCACATGCGGGTTTCACATGCCACCAACTCCACATTCACAGGCAACTTCAGCGCCAGAGTCGTTTTCAGATAGCCCTCAATGCAAAGGCTCTAGACGCAAATATTGGTGTGAGAGCTAATTCAATCAAGGAAACACTGCATGTTGGTTAAGGGCATATTGAAGAAGAATCAGCCGAGTGGTTCTTGTGGGAGAACAACTCCATTTGGCTCACTAACTTCACACACCATCAGGCTTCCAAGCAGCTCTCAAGGAAACTCAGTTTTCACACTCTATGTTTAGTGCCCTTTGAGTGCATTATCTAGGAATGAACCTGGTAGAGCATCCCACACAAACGAATGCTCCACATGCGGGTTTCACATGCCACCAACTCCACATTCACAGGCAACTTCAGCGCCACAGCCGTTTTCAGATAGCCCTCAATGCAAAGGCTCTAGACGCAAATATTGGTATGAGAGCTAATTCAATCAAGGAAACACTGCATGTTGGTGAAGGGCATATTGAAGAAGGATCAGCCGAGTGGTTCTTGTGGGAGAACAACTCCATTTGGCTCACTAACTTCACACACCATCAGGCTTCCAAGCAGCTCTCAAGGAAACTCAGTTTTCACACTCTATGCTTAGTGCTCTTTGTGTGCCTAGGACTGAAATGAAGCTTGGTCAGATCCCACACAAACGAATGCTCCACATGTGTGTTTCACATGCCACCAACTCCACATTCACAGGCAACTTCAGCGCCACAGCCATTTTCAGATAGCCCTCAATGCAAAGGCTCTAGACGCAAATATTGGTGTGAGAGCTAATTCAATCAAGGAAACACTGCATGTTGGTGAAGGGCATATTGAAGAAGGATCAGCCGAGTGGTTCTTGTGGGAGAACAACTCCATTTGGCTCACTAACTTCACACACCATCAGGCTTCCAAGCAGCTCTCAAGGAAACTCAGTTTTCACACTCTATGCTTAGTGCCCTTTGAGTGCATTATCTAGGAATGAACCTGGTAGAGCATCCCACACAAACGAATGCTCCACATGCGGGTTTCACATGCCACCAACTCCACATTGACAGGCAACTTCAGCGCCACAGCCGTTTTCAGATAGCCCTCAATGCAAAGGCTCTAGACGCAAATATTGGTGTGAGAGCTAATTCAATCAAGGAAACACTGCATGTTGGTTAAGGGCATATTGAAGAAGAATCAGCCGAGTGGTTCTTGTGGGAGAACAACTCCATTTGGCTCACTAACTTCACACACCATCAGGCTTCCAAGCAGCTCTCAAGGAAACTCAGTTTTCACACTCTATGCTTAGTGCCCTTTGAGTGCATTATCTAGGAATGAACCTGGTAGAGCATCCCACACAAACGAATGCTCCACATGCGGGTTTCACATGCCACCAACTCCACATTCACAGGCAACTTCAGCGCCACAGCCGTTTTCAGATAGCCCTCAATGCAAAGGCTCTAGACGCAAATATTGGTGTGAGAGCTAATTCAATCAAGGAAACACTGCATGTTGGTGAAGGGCATATTGAAGAAGGATCAGCCGAGTGGTTCTTGTGGGAGAACAACTCCATTTGGCTCACTAACTTCACACACCATCAGGCTTCCAAGCAGCTCTCAAGGAAACTCAGTTTTCACACTCTATGCTTAGTGCCCTTTGAGTGCATTATCTAGGAATGAACCTGGTAGAGCATCCCACACAAACGACTGCTCCACATGCGGGTTTCACATGCCACCAACTCCACATTCACAGGCAACTTCAGCGCCACAGCCGTTTTCAGATAGCCCTCAATGCAAAGGCTCTAGACGCAAATATTGGTGTGAGAGCTAATTCAATCAAGGAAACACTGCATGTTGGTTAAGGGCATATTGAAGAAGAATCAGCCGAGTGGTTCTTGTGGGAGAACAACTCCATTTGGCTCACTAACTTCACACACCATCAGGCTTCCAAGCAGCTCTCAAGGAAACTCAGTTTTCACACTCTATGCTTAGTGCCCTTTGAGTGCATTATCTAGGAATGAACCTGGTAGAGCATCCCACACAAACGAATGCTCCACATGCGGGTTTCACATGCCACCAACTCCACATTCACAGGCAACTTCAGCGCCACAGCCGTTTTCAGATAGCCCTCAATGCAAAGGCTCTAGACGCAAATATTGGTGTGAGAGCTAATTCAATCAAGGAAACACTGCATGTTGGTTAAGGGCATATTGAAGAAGAATCAGCCGAGTGGTTCTTGTGGGAGAACAACTCCATGTGGCTCACTAACTTCACACACCATCAGGCTTCCAAGCAGCTCTCAAGGAAACTCAGTTTTCACACTCTATGCTTAGTGCCCTTTGTATGGCTAGGACTGAAATGAACCTGGTAGAGCATCCCACACAAACGAATGCTCCACATGCGGGTTTCACATGCCACCAACTCCACATTCACAGGCAACTTCAGCGCCAGAGTCGTTTTCAGATAGCCCTCAATGCAAAGGCTCTAGACGCAAATATTGGTGTGAGAGCTAATTCAATCAAGGAAACACTGCATGTTGGTGAAGGGCATACTGAAGAAGAATCAGCCGAGTGGTTCTTGTGGGAGAACAACTCCATTTGGCTCACTAACTTCACACACCATCAGGCTTCCAAGCAGCTCTCAAGGAAACTCAGTTTTCACACTCTATGCTTAGTGCCCTTTGAGTGCCTAGGACTGAAATGAAGCTTGGAGAGCATCCCACATAAAGGAGTGCTCCACATGCGGGTTTCACATGCCACCAACTGCACATTCACAGGCAACTTCAGCGCCACAGCCGTTTTCAGATAGCCTTCAATGCAAAGGCTCTAGACGCAAATATTGGTGTGAGAGCTAATTCAATCAAGGAAACACTGCATGTTGGTGAAGGCCATATTGAAGAAGGATCAGCCGAGTGGTTCTTGTGGGAGAACAACTCCATTTGGCTCACTAACTTCACACACCATCAGGCTTCCAAGCAGCTCTCAAGGAAACTCAGTTTTCACACTCTATTCTTATTGCCCTTTGAGTGCATTATCTAGGAATGAACCTGGTAGAGCATCCCACACAAACGAATGTTCCACATGCGGGTTTCACATGCCACCAACTCCACATTGACAGGCAACTTCAGCGCCACAGCCGTTTTCAGATAGCCCTCAAAGCAAAGGCTCTAGATGCAAATATTGGTGTGAGAGCTAATTCAATCAAGGAAACACTGCATGTTGGTGAAGAGCATATTGAAGAAGGATCAGCTGAGTGGTTCTTGTGGGAGAACAACTCCATTTGGCTCACTAACTTCACACACCATCAGGCTTCCAAGCAGCTCTCAAGGAAACTCAGTTTTCACACTCTATGCTTAGTGCCCTTTGAGTGCATTATCTAGGAATGAACCTGGTAGAGCATCCCACACAAACGAATGCTCCACATGCGGGTTTCACATGCCACCAACTCCACATTCACAGGCAACTTCAGCGCCACAGCCGTTTTCAGATAGCCCTCAATGCAAAGGCTCTAGACGCAAATATTGGTGTGAGAGCTAATTCAATCAAGGAAACACTGCATGTTGGTTAAGGGCATATTGAAGAAGAATCAGCCGAGTGGTTCTTGTGGGAGAACAACTCCATGTGGCTCACTAACTTCACACACCATCAGGCTTCCAAGCAGCTCTCAAGGAAACTCAGTTTTCACACTCTATGCTTAGTGCCCTTTGAGTGTATTATCTAGGAATGAACCTGGTAGAGCATCCCACACAAACGAATGCTCCACATGCGGGTTTCACATGCCACCAACTCCACATTGACAGGCAACTTCAGCGCCACAGCCGTTTTCAGATAGCCCTCAATGCAAAGGCTCTAGACGCAAATATTGGTGTGAGAGCTAATTCAATCAAGGAAACACTGCATGTTGGTGAAGGGCATATTGAAGAATGATCAGCCGAGTGGTTCTTGTGGGAGAACAACTCCATTTGGCTCACTAACTTCACACACCATCAGGCTTCCAAGCAGCTCTCAAGGAAACTCAGTTTTCACACTCTATTCTTATTGCCCTTTGAGTGCATTATCTAGGAATGAACCTGGTAGAGCATCCCACACAAACGAATGCTCCACATGCGGGTTTCACATGCCACCAACTCCACATTCTTAGGCAACTTCAGCGCCACAGCGGTTTTCAGATAGCCCTCAAAGCAAAGGCTCTAGATGCAAATATTGGTGTGAGAGCTAATTCAATCAAGGAAACACTGCATGTTGGTGAAGAGCATATTGAAGAAGGATCAGCCGAGTGGTTCTTGTGGGAGAACAACTCCATTTGGCTCACTAACTTCACACACCATCAGGCTTCCAAGCAGCTCTCAAGGAAACTCAGTTTTCACACTCTATGCTTAGTGCTCTTTGTGTGCCTAGGACTGAAATGAAGCTTGGTCAGCATCCCACACAAACGAATGCTCCACATGCGGGTTTCACATGCCACCAACTCCACATTGACAGGCAACTTCAGCGCCACAGCCGTTTTCAGATAGCCCTCAATGCAAAGGCTCTAGACGCAAATATTGGTGTGAGAGCTAATTCAATCAAGGAAACACTGCATGTTGGTGAAGGGCATATTGAAGAAGGATCAGCCGAGTGGTTCTTGTGGGAGAACAACTCCATTTGGCTCACTAACTTCACACACCATCAGGCTTCCAAGCAGCTCTCAAGGAAACTCAGTTTTCACACTCTATGCTTAGTGCCCTTTGTATGGCTAAGACTGAAATGAACCTGGTAGAGCATCCCACACAAACGAATGCTCCACATGCGGGTTTCACATGCCACCAACTCCACATTCACAGGCAACTTCAGCGCCACAGCCGTTTTCAGATAGCCCTCAATGCAAAGGCTCTAGACGCAAATATTGGTGTGAGAGCTAATTCAATCAAGGAAACACTGCATGTTGGTGAAGGGCATATTGAAGAAGAATCAGCCGAGTGGTTCTTGTGGGAGAACAACTCCATTTGGCTCACTAACTTCACACACCATCAGGCTTCCAAGCAGCTCTCAAGGAAACTCAGTTTTCACACTCTATGCTTAGTGCCCTTTGTATGGCTAGGACTGAAATGAACCTGGTAGAGCATCCCACACAAACGAATGCTCCACATGCGGGTTTCACATGCCACCAACTCCACATTCACAGGCAACTTCAGCGCCACAGCCATTTTCAGATAGCCCTCAATGCAAAGGCTCTAGACGCAAATATTGGTGTGAGAGCTAATTCAATCAAGGAAACACTGCATGTTGGTGAAGGGCATATTGAAGAAGGATCAGCCGAGTGGTTCCTGTGGGAGAACAACTCCATTTGGCTCACTAACTTCACAAACCATCAGGCTTCCAAGCAGCTCTCAAGGAAACTCAGTTTTCACACTCTATGCTTAGTGCCCTTTGAGTGCATTATCTAGGAATGAACATGGTAGAGCATCCCACACAAACGAATGCTCCACTTGCGGTTTTCACATGCCATCAACTCCACATTCACAGGCAACTTCAGCGCCACAGCCATTTTCAGATAGCCCTCAATGCAAAGGCTCTAGACGCAAATATTGGTGTGAGAGCTAATTCAATCAAGCAAACACTGCATGTTGGTTAAGGGCATATTGAAAAAGAATCAGCCGAGTGGTTCTTGTGGGAGAACAACTCCATGTGGCTCACTAACTTCACACACCATCAGGCTTCCAAGCAGCTCTCAAGGAAACTCAGTTTTCACACTCTATGCTTAGTGCCCTTTGAGTGCCTAGGACTGAAATGAAGCTTGGAGAGCATCCCACATAAAGGAATGCTCCACATGCGGGTTTCACATGCCACCAACTCCACATTCACAGGCAACTTCAGCGCCACAGCCGTTTTCAGATAGCCCTCAATGCAAAGGCTCTAGACGCAAATATTGGTGTGAGAGCTAATTCAATCAAGGAAACACTGCATGTTGTTGAAGGGCATATTGAAGAAGGATCAGCCGAGTGGTTCTTGTGGGAGAACAACTCCATTTGGCTCACTAACTTCACACACCATCAGGCTTCCAAGCAGCTCTCAAGGAAACTCAGTTTTCACACTCTATGCTTAGTGCCCTTTGAGTGCATTATCTAGGAATGAACCTGGTAGAGCATCCCACACAAACGAATGCTCCACATGCGGGTTTCACATGCCACCAACTCCACATTCTTAGGCAACTTCAGCGCCACAGCCGTTTTCAGATAGCCCTCAAAGCAAAGGCTCTAGATGCAAATATTGGTGTGAGAGCTAATTCAATCAAGGAAACACTGCATGTTGGTGAAGAGCATATTGAAGAAGGATCAGCCGAGTGGTTCTTGTGGGAGAACAACTCCATTTGGCTCACTAACTTCACACACCATCAGGCTTCCAAGCAGCTCTCAAGGAAACTCAGTTTTCACACTCTATGCTTAGTGCCCTTTGAGTGCATTATCTAGGAATGAACCTGGTAGAACATCCCACACAAACGAATGCTCCACATGCGGGTTTCACATGCCACCAACTCCACATTCACAGGCAACTTCAGCGCCACAGCAGTTTTCAGATAGCCCTCAATGCAAAGGCTCTAGACGCAAATATTGGTGTGAGAGCTAATTCAATCAAGGAAACACTGCATGTTGGTGAAGGGCATATTGAGGAAGGATCAGCCGAGTGGTTCTTGTGGGAGAACAACTCCATTTGGCTCACTAACTTCACACACCATCAGGCTTCCAAGCAGCTCTCAAGGAAACTCAGTTTTCACACTCTATGCTTAGTGCTCTTTGTGTGCCTAGGACTGAAATGAAGCTTGGTCAGCATCCCACACAAACGAATGCTCCACATGCGGGTTTCACATGCCACCAACTCCACATTCACAGGCAACTTCAGCGCCACAGCCGTTTTCAGATAGCCCTCAATGCAAAGGCTCTAGACGCAAATATTGGTGTGAGAGCTAATTCAATCAAGGAAACACTGCATGTTGGTGAAGGGCATATTGAAGAAGGATCAGCCGAGTGGTTCTTGTGGGAGAACAACTCCATTTGGCTCACTAACTTCACACACCATCAGGCTTCCAAGCAGCTCTCAAGGAAACTCAGTTTTCACACTCTATGCTTAGTGCCCTTTGTATGGCTAAGACTGAAATGATCCTGGTAGAGCATCCCACACAAACGAATGCTCCACATGCGGGTTTCACATGCCACCAACTCCACATTCACAGGCAACTTCAGCGCCACAGCCGTTTTCAGATAGCCCTCAATGCAAAGGCTCTAGACGCAAATATTGGTGTGAGAGCTAATTCAATCAAGGAAACACTGCATGTTGGTGAAGGGCATATTGAAGAAGAATCAGCCGAGTGGTTCTTGTGGGAGAACAACTCCATTTGGCTCACTAACTTCACACACCATCAGGCTTCCAAGCAGCTCTCAAGGAAACTCAGTTTTCACACTCTATGCTTAGTGCCCTTTGTATGGCTAGGACTGAAATGAACCTGGTAGAGCATCCCACACAAACGAATGCTCCACATGCGGGTTTCACATGCCACCAACTCCACATTCACAGGCAACTTCAGCGCCACAGCCATTTTCAGATAGCCCTCAAAGCAAAGGCTCTAGACGCAAATATTGGTGTGAGAGCTAATTCAATCAAGGAAACACTGCATGTTGGTGAAGGGCATATTGAAGAAGGATCAGCCGAGTGGTTCCTGTGGGAGAACAACTCCATTTGGCTCACTAACTTCACAAACCATCAGGCTTCCAAGCAGCTCTCAAGGAAACTCAGTTTTCACACTCTATGCTTAGTGCCCTTTGAGTGCATTATCTAGGAATGAACCTGGTAGAGCATCCCACACAAACGAATGCTCCACATGCGGGTTTCACATGCCACCAACTCCACATTCACAGGCAACTTCAGCGCCACAGCCGTTTTCAGATAGCCCTCAATGCAAAGGCTCTAGACACAAATATTGGTGTGAGAGCTAATTCAATCAAGGAAACACTGCATGTTGTTGAAGGGCATATTGAAGAAGGATCAGCCGAGTGGTTCTTGTGGGAGAACAACTCCATTTGGCTCATTAACTT
Organism: Ochotona princeps; assembly: GCF_030435755.1. Lineage (NCBI taxonomy): Eukaryota > Metazoa > Chordata > Mammalia > Lagomorpha > Ochotonidae > Ochotona > Ochotona princeps. The sequence continues at coordinate 81,919 of NW_026700414.1, read as the reverse complement.
CACACACCATCAGGCTTCCAAGCAGCTCTCAAGGAAACTCAGTTTTCACACTCTATGCTTGGTGCCCTTTGAGTGCATTATCTCGAAATGAACCTGGTAGAACATCCCACACAAACGAATGCTCCACATGCGGGTTTCACATGCCACCAACTCCACATTCACAGGCAACTTCAGCGCCACAGCCGTTTTCAGATAGCCCTCAATGCAAAGGCTCTAGACGCAAATATTGGTGTGAGAGCTAATTCAATCAAGGAAACACTGCATGTTGGTGAAGGGCATATTGAAGAAGGATCAGCCGAGTGGTTCTTGTGGGAGAACAACTCCATTTGGCTCACTAACTTCACACACCATCAGGCTTCCAAGCAGCTCTCAAGGAAACTCAGTTTTCACACTCTATGCTTAGTGCCCTTTGAGTGCCTAGGACTGAAATGAACCTGGTAGAGCATCCCACACAAACGAATGCTCCACATGCGGGTTTCACATGCCACCAACTCCACATTGATAGGCAACTTCAGCGCCACAGCTGTTTTCAGATAGCCCTCAATGCAAAGGCTCTAGACGCAAATATTGGTGTGAGAGCTAATTCAATCAAGGAAACACTGCATGTTGGTGAAGGGCATATTGAAGAAGGATCAGCCGAGTGGTTCTTGTGGGAGAACAACTCCATTTGGCTCACTAACTTCACACACCATCAGGCTTCCAAGCAGCTCTCAAGGAAACTCAGTTTTCACACTCTATGTTTAGTGCCCTTTGAGTGCATTATCTAGGAATGAACCTGGTAGAGCATCCCACACAAACGAATGCTCCACATGCGGGTTTCACATGCCACCAACTCCACATTCACAGGCAACTTCAGCGCCACAGCCGTTTTCAGATAGCCCTCAACGCAAAGGCTCTAGACGCAAATATTGGTGTGAGAGCTAATTCAATCAAGGAAACACTGCATGTTGGTGAAGGGCATATTGAAGAAGGATCAGCCGAGTGGTTCTTGTGGGAGAACAACTCCATTTGGCTCACTAACTTCACACACCATCAGGCTTCCAAGCAGCTCTCAAGGAAACTCAGTTTTCACACTCTATGCTTAGTGCCCTTTGAGTGCATTATCTCGGAATGAACCTGGTAGAACATCCCACACAAACGAATGCTCCACATGCGGGTTTCACATGCCACCAACTCCACATTGATAGGCAACTTCAGCGCCACAGCTGTTTTCAGATAGCCCTCAATGCAAAGGCTCTAGACGCAAATATTGGTGTGAGAGCTAATTCAATCAAGGAAACACTGCATGTCGGTGAAGAGCATATTGAAGAAGGATCAGCCAAGTGGTTCTTGTGGGAGAACAACTCCATTTGGCTCACTAACTTCACACACCATCAGGCATCCAAGCAGCTCTCAAGGAAACTCAGTTTTCACACTCTATGCTTAGTGCCCTTTTAGTGCCTAGGACTGAAATGAACCTGGAAGAGCATCCCACACAAACGAATGCTTCACATGTGGGTTTCACATGCCACCAACTCCACATTGACAGGCAACTTCAGCGCCACAGCCGTTTTCAGATAGCCCTCAATGCAAAGGCTCTAGACGCAAATATTGGTGTGAGAGCTAATTCAATCAAGGAAACACTGCATGTTGGTGAAGGGCATATTGAAGAAGGATCAGCCGAGTGGTTCTTGTGGGAGAACAACTCCATTTGGCTCACTAACTTCACACACCATCAGGCTTCCAAGCAGCTCTCAAGGAAACTCAGTTTTCACACTCTATGCTTAGTGCCCTTTGAGTGCATTATCTAGGAATGAACCTGGTAGAGCATCCCACACAAACGAATGCTCCACATGCGGGTTTCACATGCCACCAACTCCACATTCACAGGCAACTTCAGCGCCACAGCCGTTTACAGATAGCACTCAATGCAAAGGTTCTAGACGCAAATATTGGTGTGAGAGCTAATTCAATCAAGGAAACACTGCATGTTGGTGAAGGGCATATTGAAAAAGAATCAGCCGAGTGGTTCTTGTGGGAGAACAACTCCATGTGGCTCACTAACTTCACACACCATCAGGCTTCCAAGCAGCTCTCAAGGAAACTCAGTTTTCACACTCTATGCTTAGTGCCCTTTGAGTGCCTAGGACTGAAATGAAGCTTGGAGAGCATCCCACATAAAGGAATGCTCCACATGCGGGTTTCACATGCCACCAACTCCACATTCACAGGCAACTTCAGCGCCACAGCCGTTTTCAGATAGCCCTCAATGCAAAGGCTCTAGACGCAAATATTGGTGTGAGAGCTAATTCAATCAAGGAAACACTGCATGTTGTTGAAGGGCATATTGAAGAAGGATCAGCCGAGTGGTTCTTGTGGGAGAACAACTCCATTTGGCTCACTAACTTCACACACCATCAGGCTTCCAAGCAGCTCTCAAGGAAACTCAGTTTTCACACTCTATGCTTAGTGCCCTTTGAGTGCATTATCTAGGAATGAACCTGGTAGAGCATCCCACACAAACGAATGCTCCACATGCGGGTTTCACATGCCACCAACTCCACATTCTTAGGCAACTTCAGCGCCACAGCCGTTTTCAGATAGCCCTCAAAGCAAAGGCTCTAGATGCAAATATTGGTGTGAGAGCTAATTCAATCAAGGAAACACTGCATGTTGGTGAAGAGCATATTGAAGAAGGATCAGCCGAGTGGTTCTTGTGGGAGAACAACTCCATTTGGCTCACTAACTTCACACACCATCAGGCTTCCAAGCAGCTCTCAAGGAAACTCAGTTTTCACACTCTATGCTTAGTGCCCTTTGAGTGCATTATCTAGGAATGAACCTGGTAGAGCATCCCACACAAACGAATGCTCCACATGCGGGTTTCACATGCCAGCAACTCCACATTCACAGGCAACTTCAGCGCCACAGCAGTTTTCAGATAGCCCTCAATGCAAAGGCTCTAGACGCAAATATTGGTGTGAGAGCTAATTCAATCAAGGAAACACTGCATGTTGGTGAAGGGCATATTGAGGAAGGATCAGCCGAGTGGTTCTTGTGGGAGAACAACTCCATTTGGCTCACTAACTTCACACACCATCAGGCTTCCAAGCAGCTCTCAAGGAAACTCAGTTTTCACACTCTATGCTTAGTGCTCTTTGTGTGCCTAGGACTGAAATGAAGCTTGGTCAGCATCCCACACAAACGAATGCTCCACATGCGGGTTTCACATGCCACCAACTCCACATTCACAGGCAACTTCAGCGCCACAGCCGTTTTCAGATAGCCCTCAATGCAAAGGCTCTAGACGCAAATATTGGTGTGAGAGCTAATTCAATCAAGGAAACACTGCATGTTGGTGAAGGGCATATTGAAGAAGGATCAGCCGAGTGGTTCTTGTGGGAGAACAACTCCATTTGGCTCACTAACTTCACACACCATCAGGCTTCCAAGCAGCTCTCAAGGAAACTCAGTTTTCACACTCTATGCTTAGTGCCCTTTGTATGGCTAAGACTGAAATGATCCTGGTAGAGCATCCCACACAAACGAATGCTCCACATGCGGGTTTCACATGCCACCAACTCCACATTCACAGGCAACTTCAGCGCCACAGCCGTTTTCAGATAGCCCTCAATGCAAAGGCTCTAGACGCAAATATTGGTGTGAGAGCTAATTCAATCAAGGAAACACTGCATGTTGGTGAAGGGCATATTGAAGAAGAATCAGCCGAGTGGTTCTTGTGGGAGAACAACTCCATTTGGCTCACTAACTTCACACACCATCAGGCTTCCAAGCAGCTCTCAAGGAAACTCAGTTTTCACACTCTATGCTTAGTGCCCTTTGTATGGCTAGGACTGAAATGAACCTGGTAGAGCATCCCACACAAACGAATGCTCCACATGCGGGTTTCACATGCCACCAACTCCACATTCACAGGCAACTTCAGCGCCACAGCCATTTTCAGATAGCCCTCAAAGCAAAGGCTCTAGACGCAAATATTGGTGTGAGAGCTAATTCAATCAAGGAAACACTGCATGTTGGTGAAGGGCATATTGAAGAAGGATCAGCCGAGTGGTTCCTGTGGGAGAACAACTCCATTTGGCTCACTAACTTCACAAACCATCAGGCTTCCAAGCAGCTCTCAAGGAAACTCAGTTTTCACACTCTATGCTTAGTGCCCTTTGAGTGCATTATCTAGGAATGAACCTGGTAGAGCATCCCACACAAACGAATGCTCCACATGCGGGTTTCACATGCCACCAACTCCACATTCACAGGCAACTTCAGCGCCACAGCCGTTTTCAGATAGCCCTCAATGCAAAGGCTCTAGACACAAATATTGGTGTGAGAGCTAATTCAATCAAGGAAACACTGCATGTTGTTGAAGGGCATATTGAAGAAGGATCAGCCGAGTGGTTCTTGTGGGAGAACAACTCCATTTGGCTCACTAACTTCACACACCATCAGGCTTCCAAGCAGCTCTCAAGGAAACTCAGTTTTCACACTCTATGCTTGGTGCCCTTTGAGTGCATTATCTCGAAATGAACCTGGTAGAACATCCCACACAAACGAATGCTCCACATGCGGGTTTCACATGCCACCAACTCCACATTCACAGGCAACTTCAGCGCCACAGCCGTTTTCAGATAGCCCTCAATGCAAAGGCTCTAGACGCAAATATTGGTGTGAGAGCTAATTCAATCAAGGAAACACTGCATGTTGGTGAAGGGCATATTGAAGAAGGATCAGCCGAGTGGTTCTTGTGGGAGAACAACTCCATTTGGCTCACTAACTTCACACACCATCAGGCTTCCAAGCAGCTCTCAAGGAAACTCAGTTTTCACACTCTATGCTTAGTGCCCTTTGAGTGCCTAGGACTGAAATGAACCTGGTAGAGCATCCCACACAAACGAATGCTCCACATGCGGGTTTCACATGCCACCAACTCCACATTGATAGGCAACTTCAGCGCCACAGCTGTTTTCAGATAGCCCTCAATGCAAAGGCTCTAGACGCAAATATTGGTGTGAGAGCTAATTCAATCAAGGAAACACTGCATGTTGGTGAAGGGCATATTGAAGAAGGATCAGCCGAGTGGTTCTTGTGGGAGAACAACTCCATTTGGCTCACTAACTTCACACACCATCAGGCTTCCAAGCAGCTCTCAAGGAAACTCAGTTTTCACACTCTATGTTTAGTGCCCTTTGAGTGCATTATCTAGGAATGAACCTGGTAGAGCATCCCACACAAACGAATGCTCCACATGCGGGTTTCACATGCCACCAACTCCACATTCACAGGCAACTTCAGCGCCACAGCCGTTTTCAGATAGCCCTCAACGCAAAGGCTCTAGACGCAAATATTGGTGTGAGAGCTAATTCAATCAAGGAAACACTGCATGTTGGTGAAGGGCATATTGAAGAAGGATCAGCCGAGTGGTTCTTGTGGGAGAACAACTCCATTTGGCTCACTAACTTCACACACCATCAGGCTTCCAAGCAGCTCTCAAGGAACTCAGTTTTCACACTCTATGCTTAGTGCCCTTGAGTGCATTATCTCGGAATGAACCTGGTAGAACATCCCACACAAACGAATGCTCCACATGCGGGTTTCACATGCCACCAACTCCACATTGATAGGCAACTTCAGGCGCCACAGCTGTTTTCAGATAGCCCTCAATGCAAAGGCTCTAGACGCAAATATTGGTGTGAGAGCTAATTCAATCAAGGAAACACTGCATGTCGGTGAAGAGCATATTGAAGAAGGATCAGCCAAGTGGTTCTTGTGGGAGAACAACTCCATTTGGGCTCACTAACTTCACACACCATCAGGCATCCAAGCAGCTCTCAAGGAAACTCAGTTTTCACACTCTATGCTTAGTGCCCTTTTAGTGCCTAGGACTGAAATTAACCTGGAAGAGCATCCCACACAAACGAATGCTTCACATGTGGGTTTCACATGCCACCAACTCCACATTGACAGGCAACTTCAGCGCCACAGCCGTTTTCAGATAGCCCTCAATGCAAAGGCTCTAGACGCAAATATTGGTGTGAGAGCTAATTCAATCAAGGAAACACTGCATGTTGGTGAAGGGCATATTGAAGAAGGATCAGCGAGTGGTTCTTGTGGGAGAACAACTCCATTTGGCTCACTAACTTCACACACCATCAGGCTTCCAAGCAGCTCTCAAGGAAACTCAGTTTTCACACCTCTAGTTTAGTGCCCTTTGAGTGCATTATCTAGGAATGAACCTGGTAGAGCATCCCACACAAACGAATGCTCCACATGCGGGTTTCACATGCCACCAACTCCACATTCACAGGCAACTTCAGCGCCACAGCCGTTTTCAGATAGCCCTCAACGCAAAGGCTCTAGACGCAAATATTGGTGTGAGAGCTAATTCAATCAAGGAAACACTGCATGTTGGTGAAGGGGCATATTGAAGAAGGATCAGCCGAGTGGTTCTTGTGGGAGAACAACTCCATTTGGCTCACTAACTTCACACACCATCAGGCTTCCAAGCAGCTCTCAAGGAAACTCAGTTTTCACACTCTATGCTTAGTGCCCCTTTGAGTGCATTATCTCGGAATGAACCTGGTAGAACATCCCACACAAACGAATGCTCCACATGCGGGTTTCACATGCCACCAACTCCACATTGATAGGCAACTTCAGCGCCACAGCTGTTTTCAGATAGCCCTCAATGCAAAGGCTCTAGACGCAAATATTGGTGTGAGAGCTAATTCAATCAAGGAAACACTGCATGTCGGTGAAGAGCATATTGAAGAAGGATCAGCCAAGTGGTTCTTGTGGGAGAACAACTCCATTTGGCTCACTAACTTCACACACCATCAGGGCATCCAAGCAGCTCTCAAGGAAACTCAGTTTTCACACTCTATGCTTAGTGCCCTTTTAGTGCCTAGGACTGAAATGAACCTGGAAGAGCATCCCACACAAACGAATGCTTCACATGTGGGTTTCACATGCCACCAACTCCACATTGACAGGCAACTTCAGCGCCACAGCCGTTTTCAGATAGCCCTCAATGCAAAGGCTCTAGACGCAAATATTGGTGTGAGAGCTAATTCAATCAAGGAAACACTGCATGTTGGTGAAGGGCATATTGAAGAAGGATCAGCCGAGTGGTTCTTGTGGGAGAACAACTCCATTTGGCTCACTAACTTCACACACCATCAGGCTTCCAAGCAGCTCTCAAGGAAACTCAGTTTTCACACTCTATGCTTAGTGCCCTTTGAGTGCATTATCTAGGAATGAACCTGGTAGAGCATCCCACACAAACGAATGCTCCACATGCGGGTTTCACATGCCACCAACTCCACATTCACAGGCAACTTCAGCGCCACAGCCGTTTACAGATAGCACTCAATGCAAAGGTTCTAGACGCAAATATTGGTGTGAGAGCTAATTCAATCAAGGAAACACTGCATGTTGGTGAAGGGCATATTGAAGAAGGATCAGCCGAGTGGTTCTTGTGGGAGAACAACTCCATTTGGCTCACTAACTTCACACACCATCAGGCTTCCAAGCAGCTCTCAAGGAAACTCAGTTTTCACACTCTATGCTTAGTGCCCTTTGAGTGCCTAGGACTGACATGAAGCTTGGTGAGCATCCCACACAAACGAATGCTTCACATGTGGGTTTCACATGCCACCAACTCCACATTCACAGGCAACTTCAGCGCCACAGCCGTTTTCAGATAGCCCTCAATGCAAAGGCTCTAGACGCAAATATTGGTGTGAGAGCTAATTCAATCAAGGAAACACTGCATGTTGGTGAAGGGCATATTTAAGAAGGATCAGCCGAGTGGTTCTTGTGGGAGAACAACTCCATTTGGCTCACTAACTTCACACACCATCAGGCTTCCAAGGAGCTCTCAAGGAAACTCAGTTTTCACACTCTATGCTTAGTGCCCTTTGAGTGGCTAGGACTGAATGAAGCTTGGTGAGCATCCCACACAAACGAATGCTCCACATGCGGGTTTCACATGCCACCAACTCCACATTGACAGGCAACTTCAGCGCCACAGCCTGTTTTCAGATAGCCCTCAATGCAAAGGCTCTAGACGCAAATATTGGTGTGAGAGCTAATTCAATCAAGGAAACACTGCATGTTGGTGAAGGGCATATTGAAGAAGGATCAGCCGAGTGGTTCTTGTGGCAGAATAACTCCATTTGGCTCACTAACTTCACACACCATCAGGCTTCCAAGCAGCTCTCAAGGAAACTCAGTTTTCACACTCTATGCTTAGTGCCCTTTGAGTGCCTAGGACTGAAATGAACCTGGTAGAGCATCCCACACAAACGAATGCTCCACATGCGGGTTTCACATGCCACCAACTCCACATTGATAGGCAACTTCAGCGCCACAGGCTGTTTTCAGATAGCCCTCAATGCAAAGGCTCTAGACGCAAATATTGGTGTGAGAGCTAATTCAATCAAGGAAACACTGCATGTTGGTGAAGGGCATATTGAAGAAGGATCAGCCGAGTGGTTCTTGTGGGAGAACAACTCCATTTGGCTCACTAACTTCACACACCATCAGGCTTCCAAGCAGCTCTCAAGGAAACTCAGTTTTCACACTCTATGTTTAGTGCCCTTTGAGTGCATTATCTAGGAATGAACCTGGTAGAGCATCCCACACAAACGAATGCTCCACATGCGGGTTTCACATGCCACCAACTCCACATTCACAGGCAACTTCAGCGCCACAGCCGTTTTCAGATAGCCCTCAACGCAAAGGCTCTAGACGCAAATATTGGTGTGAGAGCTAATTCAATCAAGGAAACACTGCATGTTGGTGAAGGGCATATTGAAGAAGGATCAGCCGAGTGGTTCTTGTGGGGAGAACAACTCCATTTGGCTCACTAACTTCACACACCATCAGGCTTCCAAGCAGCTCTCAAGGAAACTCAGTTTTCCACACTCTATGCTTAGTGCCCTTTGAGTGCATTATCTCGGAATGAACCTGGTAGAACATCCCACACAAACGAATGCTCCACATGCGGGTTTCACATGCCACCAACTCCACATTGATAGGCAACTTCAGCGCCACAGCTGTTTTCAGATAGCCCTCAATACAAAGGCTCTAGACGCAAATATTGGTGTGAGAGCTAATTCAATCAAGGAAACACTGCATGTCGGTGAAGAGCATATTGAAGAAGGATCAGCCAAGTGGTTCTTGTGGGAGAACAACTCCATTTGGCTCACTAACTTCACACACCATCAGGCTTCCAAGCAGCTCTCAAGGAAACTCAGTTTTCACACTCAATGCTTAGTGCCCTTTTAGAGCCTAGGACTGAAATGAACCTGGAAGAGCATCCCACACAAACGAATGCTTCACATGTGGGTTTCACATGCCACCAACTCCACATTGACAGGCAACTTCAGCGCCACAGCCGTTTTCAGATAGCCCTCAATGCAAAGGCTCTAGACGCAAATATTGGTGTGAGAGCTAATTCAATCAAGGAAACACTGCATGTTGGTGAAGGGCATATTGAAGAAGGATCAGCCGAGTGGTTCTTGTGGGAGAACAACTCCATTTGGCTCACTAACTTCACACACCATCAGGCTTCCAAGCAGCTCTCAAGGAAACTCAGTTTTCACACTCTATGCTTAGTGCCCTTTGAGTGCATTATCTAGGAATGAACCTGGTAGAGCATCCCACACAAACGAATGCTCCACATGCGGGTTTCACATGCCACCAACTCCACATTCACAGGCAACTTCAGCGCCACAGCCGTTTACAGATAGCACTCAATGCAAAGGTTCTAGACGCAAATATTGGTGTGAGAGCTAATTCAATCAAGGAAACACTGCATGTTGGTGAAGGGCATATTGAAGAAGGATCAGCCGAGTGGTTCTTGTGGGAGAACAACTCCATTTGGCTCACTAACTTCACACACCATCAGGCTTCCAAGCAGCTCTCAAGGAAACTCAGTTTTCACACTCTATGCTTAGTGCCCTTTGAGTGCCTAGGACTGACATGAAGCTTGGTGAGCATCCCACACAAACGAATGCTTCACATGTGGGTTTCACATGCCACCAACTCCACATTCACAGGCAACTTCAGCGCCACAGCCGTTTTCAGATAGCCCTCAATGCAAAGGCTCTAGACGCAAATATTGGTGTGAGAGCTAATTCAATCAAGGAAACACTGCATGTTGGTGAAGGGCATATTGAAGAAGGATCAGCCGAGTGGTTCTTGTGGGAGAACAACTCCATTTGGCTCACTAACTTCACACACCATCAGGCTTCCAAGCAGCTCTCAAGGAAACTCAGTTTTCACACTCAATGCTTAGTGCCCTTTTAGAGCCTAGGACTGAAATGAACCTGGAAGAGCATCCCACACAAACGAATGCTTCACATGTGGGTTTCACATGCCACCAACTCCACATTGACAGGCAACTTCAGCGCCACAGCCGTTTTCAGATAGCCCTCAATGCAAAGGCTCTAGACGCAAATATTGGTGTGAGAGCTAATTCAATCAAGGAAACACTGCATGTTGGTGAAGGGCATATTGAAGAAGGATCAGCCGAGTGGTTCTTGTGGGAGAACAACTCCATTTGGCTCACTAACTTCACACACCATCAGGCTTCCAAGCAGCTCTCAAGGAAACTCAGTTTTCACACTCTATGCTTAGTGCCCTTTGAGTGCATTATCTAGGAATGAACCTGGTAGAGCATCCCACACAAACGAATGCTCCCCATGCGGGTTTCACATGCCACCAACTCCACATTCACAGGCAACTTCAGCGCCACAGCCGTTTACAGATAGCACTCAATGCAAAGGTTCTAGACGCAAATATTGGTGTGAGAGCTAATTCAATCAAGGAAACACTGCATGTTGGTGAAGGGCATATTGAAGAAGGATCAGCCGAGTGGTTCTTGTGGGAGAACAACTCCATTTGGCTCACTAACTTCACACACCATCAGGCTTCCAAGCAGCTCTCAAGGAAACTCAGTTTTCACACTCTATGCTTAGTGCCCTTTGAGTGCCTAGGACTGACATGAAGCTTGGTGAGCATCCCACACAAACGAATGCTTCACATGTGGGTTTCACATGCCACCAACTCCACATTCACAGGCAACTTCAGCGCCACAGCCGTTTTCAGATAGCCCTCAATGCAAAGGCTCTAGACGCAAATATTGGTGTGAGAGCTAATTCAATCAAGGAAACACTGCATGTTGGTGAAGGGCATATTTAAGAAGGATCAGCCGAGTGGTTCTTGTGGGAGAACAACTCCATTTGGCTCACTAACTTCACACACCATCAGGCTTCCAAGGAGCTCTCAAGGAAACTCAGTTTTCACACTCTATGCTTAGTGCCCTTTGAGTGGCTAGGACTGAATGAAGCTTGGTGAGCATCCCACACAAACGAATGCTCCCCATGCGTTTTTCACATGCCACCAACTCCACATTCACAGGCAACTTCAGCACCACAGCCGTTTTCAGATAGCCCTCAATGCAAAGGCTCTAGACGCAAATATTGGTGTGAGAGCTAATTCAATCAAGGAAACACTGCATGTTGGTGAAGGGCATATTGAAGAAGGATCAGCCGAGTGGTTCTTGTGGGAGAACAACTCCATTTGGCTCACTAACTTCACACACCATCAGGCTTCCAAGCAGCTCTCAAGGAAACTCAGTTTTCACACTCTATGCTTAGTGCCCTTTGAGTGCCTAGGACTGAAATGAACCTGGTAGAGCATCCCACACAAACGAATGCTCCACATGCGGGTTTCACATGCAACCAACTCCACATTCACAGGCAACTTCAGCGCCACAGGGGTTTTCAGATAGCCCTCAATGCAAAGGCTCTAGACGCAAATATTGGTGTGAGAGCTAATTCAATCATGGAAACACTGCATGTTGGTGAAGGGCATACTGAAGAAGGATCAGCCGAGTGGTTCTTGTGGGAGAACAACTCCATTTGGCTCACTAACTTCACACACCATCAGGCTTCCAAGCAGCTCTCAAGGAAACTCAGTTTTCACACTCTATGCTTAGTGCCCTTTGAGTGCATTATCTAGGAATGAACCTGGTAGAACATCCAACACAAACGAATGCTCCACATGCGGGTTTCACATGCCACCAACTCCACATTCACAGGCAACTTCAGCGCCACAGCCGTTTTCAGATAGCCCTCAATGCAAAGGCTCTAGACGCAAATATTGGTGTGAGAGCTAATTCAATCAAGGAAACACTGCATGTTGGTGAAGGGCATATTGAAGAAGGATCAGCCGAGTGGTTCTTGTGGGAGAACAACTCCATTTGGCTCACTAACTTCACACACCATCAGGCTTCCAAGCAGCTCTCAAGGAAACTCAGTTTTCACACTCTATGCTTAGTGCCCTTTGAATGCCTAGGACTGAAATGAACCTGGAAGAGCATCCCACACAAACGAATGCTCCACATGCGGGTTTCACATGCCACCAACTCCACATTGACAGGCAACTTCAGCGCCATAGCCGTTTTCAGATAGCCCTCAATGCAAAGGCTCTAGACGCAAATATTGGTGTGAGAGCTAATTCAATCAAGGAAACACTGCATGTTGGTGAAGGGCATATTGAAGAAGGATCAGCCGAGTGGTTCTTGTGGGAGAACAACTCCATTTGGCTCACTAACTTCACACACCATCAGGCTTCCAAGCAGCTCTCAAGGAAACTCAGTTTTCACACTCTATGCTTAGTGCCCTTTGAGTGCATTATCTAGGAATGAACCTGGTAGAGCATCCCACACAAACGAATGCTCCACATGCGGGTTTCACATGCCACCAACTCCACATTCACAGGCAACTTCAGCGCCACAGCCGTTTTCAGATAGCCCTCAATGCAAAGGCTCTAGACGCAAATATTGGTGTGAGAGCTAATTCAATCAAGGAAACACTGCATGTTGGTGAAGGGCATATTGAACAAGGATCAGCCAAGTGGTTCTTGTGGGAGAACAACTCCATTTGGCTCACTAACTTCACACACCATCAGGCTTCCAAGCAGCTCTCAAGGAAACTCAGTTTTCACACTCTATGCTTAGTGCCCTTTGAGTGCATTATCTAGGAATGAACCTGGTAGAGCATCCCACACAAACGAATGCTCCCCATGCGGGTTTCACATGCCACCAACTCCACATTCACAGGCAACTTCAGCGCCACAGCCGTTTACAGATAGCACTCAATGCAAAGGCTCTAGACGCAAATATTGGTGTGAGAGCTAATTCAATCAAGGAAACACTGCATGTTGGTGAAGGGCATATTGAAGAAGGATCAGCCGAGTGGTTCTTGTGGGAGAACAACTCCATTTGGCTCACTAACTTCACACACCATCAGGCTTCCAAGCAGCTCTCAAGGAAACTCAGTTTTCACACTCTATGCTTAGTGCCCTTTGAGTGCCTAGGACTGACATGAAGCTTGGTGAGCATCCCACACAAACGAATGCTTCACATGTGGGTTTCACATGCCACCAACTCCACATTCACAGGCAACTTCAGCGCCATAGCCGTTTTCAGATAGCCCTCAATGCAAAGGCTCAAGACACAAATATTGGTGTGAGAGCTAATTCAATCAAGGAAACACTGCATGTTGGTGAAGGGCATATTGAAGAAGGATCAGCCGAGTGGTTCTTGTGGGAGAACAACTCCATTTGGCTCACTAACTTCACACACCATCAGGCTTCCAAGCAGCTCTCAAGGAAACTCAGTTTTCACACTCTATGCTTAGTGCCCTTTGAGTGCATTATCTAGGAATGAACCTGATAGATCATCACAATCAAACGAATGCTCCACATGCGGGTTTCACATGCCACCAACTCCACATTCACAGGCAACTTCAGCGCCACAGCCGTTTTCAGATAGCCCTCAATGCAAAGGCTCTAGACGCAAATATTGGTGTGAGAGCTAATTCAATCAAGGAAACACTGCATGTTGGTGAAGGGCATATTGAAGAAGGATCAGCCGAGTGGTTCTTGTGGGAGAACAACTCCATTTGGCTCACTAACTTTACACACCATCAGGCTTCCAAGCAGCTCTCAAGGAAACTCAGTTTTCACACTCAATGCTTAGTGCCCTTTGAGTGGCTAGGACTGAAATGAAGCTTGGTGAGCATCCCACACAAACGAATGCTCCACATGCGGGTTTCACATGCCACCAACTCCACATTCACAGGCAACTTCAGCGCCACAGCCGTTTTCAGATAGCCCTCAATGCAAAGGCTCTAGACACAAATATTGGTGTGAGAGCTAATTCAATCAAGGAAACACTGCATGTGGGTGAAGGGCATATTGAAGAAGGATCAGCCGAGTGGTTCTTGTGGGAGAACAACTCCATTTGGCTCACTAACTTCACACACCATCAGGCTTCCAAGCAGCTCTCAAGGAAACTCAGTTTTCACACTCTATGCTTAGTGCCCTTTGAGTGCATTATCTAGGAATGAACCTGGTGGAACATCCCACACAAACGAATGCTCCACATGCGGGTTTCACATGCCACCAACTCCACATTCACAGGCAACTTCAGCGCCACAGCCGTTTTCAGATAGCCCTCAATGCAAAGGCTCTAGACGCAAATATTGGTGTGAGAGCTAATTCAATCAAGGAAACACTGCATGTTGGTGAAGGGCATATTGAAGAAGGATCAGCCGAGTGGTTCTTGTGGGAGAATAACTCCATTTGGCTCACTAACTTCACACACCATCAGGCTTCCAAGCAGCTCTCAAGGAAACTCAGTTTTCACACTCTATGCTTAGTGCCCTTTGAGTGCATTATCTAGGAATGAACCTGGTAGAGCATCCCACACAAACGAATGCTCCACATGCGGGTTTCACATGCCACCAACTCCACATTCACAGGCAACTTCAGCGCCACAGCCGTTTTCAGATAGCCCTCAATGCAAAGGCTCTAGACGCAAATATTGGTGTGAGAGCTAATTCAATCAAGGAAACACTGCATGTTGGTGAAGGGCATATTGAAGAAGGATCAGCCAAGTGGTTCTTGTGGGAGAACAACTCCATTTGGCTCACTAACTTCACACACCATCAGGCTTCCAAGCAGCTCTCAAGGAAACTCAGTTTTCACACTCTATGCTTAGTGCCCTTTGAGTGCATTATCTAGGAATGAACCTGGTAGAGCATCCCACACAAACGAATGCTCCCCATGCGGGTTTCACATGCCACCAACTCCACATTCACAGGCAACTTCAGCGCCACAGCCGTTTACAGATAGCACTCAATGCAAAGGCTCTAGACGCAAATATTGGTGTGAGAGCTAATTCAATCAAGGAAACACTGCATGTTGGTGAAGGGCATATTGAAGAAGGATCAGCCGAGTGGTTCTTGTGGGAGAACAACTCCATTTGGCTCACTAACTTCACACACCATCAGGCTTCCAAGCAGCTCTCAAGGAAACTCAGTTTTCACACTCTATGCTTAGTGCCCTTTGAATGCCTAGGACTGAAATGAACCTGGTAGAGCATCCCACACAAACGAATGCTCCACATGCGGCTTTCACATGCCACCAACTCCACATTGACAGGCAACTTCAGCGCCATAGCCGTTTTCAGATAGCCCTCAATGCAAAGGCTCTAGACGCAAATATTGGTGTGAGAGCTAATTCAATCAAGGAAACACTGCATGTTGGTGAAGGGCATATTGAAGAAGGATCAGCCGAGTGGTTCTTGTGGGAGAACAACTCCATTTGGCTCACTAACTTCACACACCATCAGGCTTCCAAGCAGCTCTCAAGGAAACTCAGTTTTCACACTCTATGCTTAGTGCCCTTTGAGTGCCTAGGACTGACATGAAGCTTGGTGAGCATCCCACACAAACGAATGCTTCACATGTGGGTTTCACATGCCAGCAACTCCACATTCACAGGCAACTTCAGCGCCACAGCCGTTTTCAGAGAGCCCTCAATGCAAAGGCTCAAGACACAAATATTGGTGTGAGAGCTAATTCAATCAAGGAAACACTGCATGTGGGTGAAGGGCATATTGAAGAAGGATCAGCCGAGTGGTTCTTGTGGGAGAACAACTCCATTTGGCTCACTAACTTCACACACCATCAGGCTTCCAAGCAGCTCTCAAGGAAACTCAGTTTTCACACTCTATGCTTAGTGCCCTTTGAATGCCTAGGACTGAAAAGAACCTGGTAGAGCATCCCACACAAACGAATGCTCCACATGCGGGTTTCACATGCCACCAACTCCACATTCACAGGCAACTTCAGCGCCACAGCCGTTTTCAGATAGCCCTCAATGCAAAGGCTCTAGACGCAAATATTGGTGTGAGAGCTAATTCAATCAAGGAAACACTGCATGTTGGTGAAGGGCATATTGAACAAGGATCAGCCAAGTGGTTCTTGTGGGAGAACAACTCCATTTGGCTCACTAACTTCACACACCATCAGGCTTCCAAGCAGCTCTCAAGGAAACTCAGTTTTCACACTCTATGCTTAGTGCCCTTTGAGTGCATTATCTAGGAATGAACCTGGTAGAGCATCCCACACAAACGAATGCTCCCCATGCGGGTTTCACATGCCACCAACTCCACATTCACAGGCAACTTCAGCGCCACAGCCGTTTACAGATAGCACTCAATGCAAAGGCTCTAGACGCAAATATTGGTGTGAGAGCTAATTCAATCAAGGAAACACTGCATGTTGGTGAAGGGCATATTGAAGAAGGATCAGCCGAGTGGTTCTTGTGGGAGAACAACTCCATTTGGCTAACTTCACACACCATCAGGCTTCCAAGCAGCTCTCAAGGAAACTCAGTTTTCACACTCTATGCTTAGTGCCCTTTGAGTGCCTAGGACTGACATGAAGCTTGGTGAGCATCCCACACAAACGAATGCTTCACATGTGGGTTTCACATGCCACCAACTCCACATTCACAGGCAACTTCAGCGCCATAGCCGTTTTCAGATAGCCCTCAATGCAAAGGCTCAAGACACAAATATTGGTGTGAGAGCTAATTCAATCAAGGAAACACTGCATGTTGGTGAAGGGCATATTGAAGAAGGATCAGCCGAGTGGTTCTTGTGGGAGAACAACTCCATTTGGCTCACTAACTTCACACACCATCAGGCTTCCAAGCAGCTCTCAAGGAAACTCAGTTTTCACACTCTATGCTTAGTGCCCTTTGAGTGCATTATCTAGGAATGAACCTGATAGATCATCACAATCAAACGAATGCTCCACATGCGGGTTTCACATGCCACCAACTCCACATTCACAGGCAACTTCAGCGCCACAGCCGTTTTCAGATAGCCCTCAATGCAAAGGCTCTAGACGCAAATATTGGTGTGAGAGCTAATTCAATCAAGGAAACACTGCATGTTGGTGAAGGGCATATTGAAGAAGGATCAGCCGAGTGGTTCTTGTGGGAGAACAACTCCATTTGGCTCACTAACTTTACACACCATCAGGCTTCCAAGCAGCTCTCAAGGAAACTCAGTTTTCACACTCAATGCTTAGTGCCCTTTGAGTGGCTAGGACTGAAATGAAGCTTGGTGAGCATCCCACACAAACGAATGCTCCACATGCGGGTTTCACATGCCACCAACTCCACATTCACAGGCAACTTCAGCGCCACAGCCGTTTTCAGATAGCCCTCAATGCAAAGGCTCTAGACACAAATATTGGTGTGAGAGCTAATTCAATCAAGGAAACACTGCATGTGGGTGAAGGGCATATTGAAGAAGGATCAGCCGAGTGGTTCTTGTGGGAGAACAACTCCATTTGGCTCACTAACTTCACACACCATCAGGCTTCCAAGCAGCTCTCAAGGAAACTCAGTTTTCACACTCTATGCTTAGTGCCCTTTGAGTGCATTATCTAGGAATGAACCTGGTGGAACATCCCACACAAACGAATGCTCCACATGCGGGTTTCACATGCCACCAACTCCACATTCACAGGCAACTTCAGCGCCACAGCCGTTTTCAGATAGCCCTCAATGCAAAGGCTCTAGACGCAAATATTGGTGTGAGAGCTAATTCAATCAAGGAAACACTGCATGTTGGTGAAGGGCATATTGAAGAAGGATCAGCCGAGTGGTTCTTGTGGGAGAATAACTCCATTTGGCTCACTAACTTCACACACCATCAGGCTTCCAAGCAGCTCTCAAGGAAACTCAGTTTTCACACTCTATGCTTAGTGCCCTTTGAGTGCATTATCTAGGAATGAACCTGGTAGAGCATCCCACACAAACGAATGCTCCACATGCGGGTTTCACATGCCACCAACTCCACATTCACAGGCAACTTCAGCGCCACAGCCGTTTTCAGATAGCCCTCAATGCAAAGGCTCTAGACGCAAATATTGGTGTGAGAGCTAATTCAATCAAGGAAACACTGCATGTTGGTGAAGGGCATATTGAAGAAGGATCAGCCAAGTGGTTCTTGTGGGAGAACAACTCCATTTGGCTCACTAACTTCACACACCATCAGGCTTCCAAGCAGCTCTCAAGGAAACTCAGTTTTCACACTCTATGCTTAGTGCCCTTTGAGTGCATTATCTAGGAATGAACCTGGTAGAGCATCCCACACAAACGAATGCTCCCCATGCGGGTTTCACATGCCACCAACTCCACATTCACAGGCAACTTCAGCGCCACAGCCGTTTACAGATAGCACTCAATGCAAAGGCTCTAGACGCAAATATTGGTGTGAGAGCTAATTCAATCAAGGAAACACTGCATGTTGGTGAAGGGCATATTGAAGAAGGATCAGCCGAGTGGTTCTTGTGGGAGAACAACTCCATTTGGCTCACTAACTTCACACACCATCAGGCTTCCAAGCAGCTCTCAAGGAAACTCAGTTTTCACACTCTATGCTTAGTGCCCTTTGAATGCCTAGGACTGAAATGAACCTGGTAGAGCATCCCACACAAACGAATGCTCCACATGCGGCTTTCACATGCCACCAACTCCACATTGACAGGCAACTTCAGCGCCATAGCCGTTTTCAGATAGCCCTCAATGCAAAGGCTCTAGACGCAAATATTGGTGTGAGAGCTAATTCAATCAAGGAAACACTGCATGTTGGTGAAGGGCATATTGAAGAAGGATCAGCCGAGTGGTTCTTGTGGGAGAACAACTCCATTTGGCTCACTAACTTCACACACCATCAGGCTTCCAAGCAGCTCTCAAGGAAACTCAGTTTTCACACTCTATGCTTAGTGCCCTTTGAGTGCCTAGGACTGACATGAAGCTTGGTGAGCATCCCACACAAACGAATGCTTCACATGTGGGTTTCACATGCCAGCAACTCCACATTCACAGGCAACTTCAGCGCCACAGCCGTTTTCAGAGAGCCCTCAATGCAAAGGCTCAAGACACAAATATTGGTGTGAGAGCTAATTCAATCAAGGAAACACTGCATGTGGGTGAAGGGCATATTGAAGAAGGATCAGCCGAGTGGTTCTTGTGGGAGAACAACTCCATTTGGCTCACTAACTTCACACACCATCAGGCTTCCAAGCAGCTCTCAAG
Organism: Ochotona princeps; assembly: GCF_030435755.1. Lineage (NCBI taxonomy): Eukaryota > Metazoa > Chordata > Mammalia > Lagomorpha > Ochotonidae > Ochotona > Ochotona princeps. The sequence goes on along the minus strand of NW_026700414.1, from coordinate 62,449 downwards.
GAAACTCAGTTTTCACACTCTATGCTTAGTGCCCTTTGAATGCCTAGGACTGAAAAGAACCTGGTAGAGCATCCCACACAAACGAATGCTCCACATGCGGGTTTCACATGCCACCAACTCCACATTCACAGGCAACTTCAGCGCCACAGCCGTTTTCAGATAGCCCTCAATGCAAAGGCTCTAGACGCAAATATTGGTGTGAGAGCTAATTCAATCAAGGAAACACTGCATGTTGGTGAAGGGCATATTGAAGAAGGATCAGCCAAGTGGTTCTTGTGGGAGAACAACTGCATTTGGCTCACTAACTTCACACACCATCAGGCTTCCAAGCAGCTCTCAAGGAAACTCAGTTTTCACACTCTATGCTTAGTGCCCTTTGAGTGCATTATCTAGGAATGAACCTGGTAGAGCATCCCACACAAACGAATGCTCCCCATGCGGGTTTCACATGCCACCAACTCCACATTCACAGGCAACTTCAGCGCCACAGCCGTTTACAGATAGCACTCAATGCAAAGGCTCTAGACGCAAATATTGGTGTGAGAGCTAATTCAATCAAGGAAACACTGCATGTTGGTGAAGGGCATATTGAAGAAGGACCAGCCGAGTGGTTCTTGTGGGAGAACAACTCCATTTGGCTCACTAACTTCACACACCATCAGGCTTCCAAGCAGCTCTCAAGGAAACTCAGTTTTCACACTCTATGCTTAGTGCCCTTTGAGTGCCTAGGACTGACATGAAGCTTGGTGAGCATCCCACACAAACGAATGCTTCACATGTGGGTTTCACATGCCAGCAACTCCACATTCACAGGCAACTTCAGCGCCACAGCCGTTTTCAGATAGCCCTCAATGCAAAGGCTCAAGACACAAATATTGGTGTGAGAGCTAATTCAATCAAGGAAACACTGCATGTTGGTGAAGGGCATATTGAAGAAGGATCAGCCAAGTGGTTCTTGTGGGAGAACAACTCCATTTGGCTCACTAACTTCACACACCATCAGGCTTCCAAGCAGCTCTCAAGGAAACTCAGTTTTCACACTCTATGCTTAGTGCCCTTTGAGTGCATTATCTAGGAATGAACCTGGTAGATCATCACAATCAAACGAATGCTCCACATGCGGGTTTCACATGCCACCAACTCCACATTCACAGGCAACTTCAGCGCCACAGCCATTTTCAGATAGCCCTCAATGCAAAGGCTCTAGACGCAAATATTGGTGTGAGAGCTAATTCAATCAAGGAAACACTGCATGTTGGTGAAGGGCATATTGAAGAAGGATCAGCCGAGTGGTTCTTGTGGGAGAACAACTCCATTTGGCTCACTAACTTCACACACCATCAGGCTTCCAAGCAGCTCTCAAGGAAACTCAGTTTTCACACTCTATGCTTAGTGCCCTTTGAGTGCATTATCTAGGAATGAACCTGGTAGAGCATCCCACACAAACGAATGCTCCCCATGCGGGTTTCACATGCCACCAACTCCACATTCACAGGCAACTTCAGCGCCACAGCCGTTTACAGATAGCACTCAATGCAAAGGCTCTAGACGCAAATATTGGTGTGAGAGCTAATTCAATCAAGGAAACACTGCATGTTGGTGAAGGGCATATTGAAGAAGGATCAGCCGAGTGGTTCTTGTGGGAGAACAACTCCATTTGGCTCACTAACTTCACACACCATCAGGCTTCCAAGCAGCTCTCAAGGAAACTCAGTTTTCACACTCTATGCTTAGTGCCCTTTGAATGCCTAGGACTGAAATGAACCTGGTAGAGCATCCCACACAAACGAATGCTCCACATGCGGCTTTCACATGCCACCAACTCCACATTGACAGGCAACTTCAGCGCCATAGCCGTTTTCAGATAGCCCTCAATGCAAAGGCTCTAGACGCAAATATTGGTGTGAGAGCTAATTCAATCAAGGAAACACTGCATGTTGGTGAAGGGCATATTGAAGAAGGATCAGCCGAGTGGTTCTTGTGGGAGAACAACTCCATTTGGCTCACTAACTTCACACACCATCAGGCTTCCAAGCAGCTCTCAAGGAAACTCAGTTTTCACACTCTATGCTTAGTGCCCTTTGAGTGCCTAGGACTGACATGAAGCTTGGTGAGCATCCCACACAAACGAATGCTTCACATGTGGGTTTCACATGCCAGCAACTCCACATTCACAGGCAACTTCAGCGCCACAGCCGTTTTCAGAGAGCCCTCAATGCAAAGGCTCTAGACGCAAATATTGGTGTGAGAGCTAATTCAATCAAGGAAACACTGCATGTGGGTGAAGGGCATATTGAAGAAGGATCAGCCGAGTGGTTCTTGTGGGAGAACAACTCCATTTGGCTCACTAACTTCACACACCATCAGGCTTCCAAGCAGCTCTCAAGGAAACTCAGTTTTCACACTCTATGCTTAGTGCCCTTTGAATGCCTAGGACTGAAAAGAACCTGGTAGAGCATCCCACACAAACGAATGCTCCACATGCGGGTTTCACATGCCACCAACTCCACATTCACAGGCAACTTCAGCGCCACAGCCGTTTTCAGATAGCCCTCAATGCAAAGGCTCTAGACGCAAATATTGGTGTGAGAGCTAATTCAATCAAGGAAACACTGCATGTTGGTGAAGGGCATATTGAAGAAGGATCAGCCAAGTGGTTCTTGTGGGAGAACAACTCCATTTGGCTCACTAACTTCACACACCATCAGGCTTCCAAGCAGCTCTCAAGGAAACTCAGTTTTCACACTCTATGCTTAGTGCCCTTTGAGTGCATTATCTAGGAATGAACCTGGTAGAGCATCCCACACAAACGAATGCTCCCCATGCGGGTTTCACATGCCACCAACTCCACATTCACAGGCAACTTCAGCGCCACAGCCGTTTACAGATAGCACTCAATGCAAAGGCTCTAGACGCAAATATTAGTGTGAGAGCTAATTCAATCAAGGAAACACTGCATGTTGGTGAAGGGCATATTGAAGAAGGATCAGCCGAGTGGTTCTTGTGGGAGAACAACTCCATTTGGCTCACTAACTTCACACACCATCAGGCTTCCAAGCAGCTCTCAAGGAAACTCAGTTTTCACACTCTATGCTTAGTGCCCTTTGAGTGCCTAGGACTGACATGAAGCTTGGTGAGCATCCCACACAAACGAATGCTTCACATGTGGGTTTCACATGCCAGCAACTCCACATTCACAGGCAACTTCAGCGCCACAGCCGTTTTCAGATAGCCCTCAATGCAAAGGCTCAAGACACAAATATTGGTGTGAGAGCTAATTCAATCAAGGAAACACTGCATGTTGGTGAAGGGCATATTGAAGAAGGATCAGCCAAGTGGTTCTTGTGGGAGAACAACTCCATTTGGCTCACTAACTTCACACACCATCAGGCTTCCAAGCAGCTCTCAAGGAAACTCAGTTTTCACACTCTATGCTTAGTGCCCTTTGAGTGCATTATCTAGGAATGAACCTGGTAGATCATCACAATCAAACGAATGCTCCACATGCGGGTTTCACATGCCACCAACTCCACATTCACAGGCAACTTCAGCGCCACAGCCATTTTCAGATAGCCCTCAATGCAAAGGCTCTAGACACAAATATTGGTGTGAGAGCTAATTCAATCAAGGAAACACTGCATGTTGGTGAAGGGCATATTGAAGAAGGATCAGCCGAGTGGTTCTTGTGGGAGAACAACTCCATTTGGCTCACTAACTTCACACACCATCAGGCTTCCAAGCAGCTCTCAAGGAAACTCAGTTTTCACACTCTATGCTTAGTGCCCTTTGAATGCCTAGGACTGAAATGAACCTGGTAGAGCATCCCACACAAACGAATGCTCCCCATGCGGGTTTCACATGCCACCAACTCCACATTCACAGGCAACTTCAGCGCCACAGCCGTTTACAGATAGCCCTCAATGCAAAGGCTCTAGACGCAAATATTGGTGTGAGAGCTAATTCAATCAAGGAAACACTGCATGTTGGTGAAGGGCATATTGAAGAAGGATCAGCCGAGTGGTTCTTGTGGGAGAACAACTCCATTTGGCTCACTAACTTCACACACCATCAGGCTTCCAAGCAGCTCTCAAGGAAACTCAGTTTTCACACTCTATGCTTAGTGCCCTTTGAGTGCATTATCTAGGAATGAACCTGGTAGAGCATCCCACACAAACGAATGCTCCACATGCGGGTTTCACATGCCACCAACTCCACATTCACAGGCAACTTCAGCGCCACAGCCGTTTTCAGATAGCCCTCAATGCAAAGGCTCTAGACGCAAATATTGGTGTGAGAGCTAATTCAATCAAGGAAACACTGCATGTTGGTGAAGGGCATATTGAACAAGGATCAGCCAAGTGGTTCTTGTGGGAGAACAACTCCATTTGGCTCACTAACTTCACACACCATCAGGCTTCCAAGCAGCTCTCAAGGAAACTCAGTTTTCACACTCTATGCTTAGTGCCCTTTGAGTGCATTATCTAGGAATGAACCTGGTAGAGCATCCCACACAAACGAATGCTCCACATGCGGGTTTCACATGCCACCAACTCCACATTCACAGGCAACTTCAGCGCCACAGCCGTTTTCAGATAGCCCTCAATGCAAAGGCTCTAGAGTCAAATATTGGTGTGAGAGCTAATTCAATCAAGGAAACACTGCATGTTGGTGAAGGGCATATTGAAGAAGGATCAGCCGAGTGGTTCTTGTGGGAGAACAACTCCATTTGGCTCACTAACTTCACACACCATCAGGCTTCCAAGCAGCTCTCAAGGAAACTCAGTTTTCACACTCTATGCTTAGTGCCCTTTGTATGGCTAGGATTGAAACGAACCTGGTAGAGCATCCCACACAAACGAATGCTCCATATGCGGCTTTCACATGCCACCAACTCCACATTCACAGGCAACTTCAGCGCCACAGCCATTTTCAGATAGCCCTCAATGCAAAGGCTCTAGACGCAAATATTGGTGTGAGAGCTAATTCAATCAAGGAAACACTGCATGTTGGTGAAGGGCATATTGAAGAAGGATCAGCCGAGTGGTTCTTGTGGGAGAACAACTCCATTTGGCTCACTAACTTCACACACCATCAGGCTTCCAAGCAGCTCTCAAGGAAACTCAGTTTTCACACTCTATGCTTAGTGCCCTTTGAGTGCCTAGGACTGACATGCAGCTTGGTGAGCATCCCACACAAACGAATGCTTCACATGTGGGTTTCACATGCCAGCAACTCCACATTCACAGGCAACTTCAGCGCCACAGCCGTTTTCAGATAGCCCTCAATGCAAAGGCTCAAGACACAAATATTGGTGTGAGAGCTAATTCAATCAAGGAAACACTGCATGTGGGTGAAGGGCATATTGAAGAAGGATCAGCCGAGTGGTTCTTGTGGGAGAACAACTCCATTTGGCTCACTAACTTCACACACCATCAGGCTTCCAAGCAGCTCTCAAGGAAACTCAGTTTTCACACTCTATGCTTAGTGCCCTTTGAGTGCATTATCTAGGAATGAACCTGGTAGATCATCACAATCAAACGAATGCTCCACATGCGGGTTTCACATGCCACCAACTCCACATTCACAGGCAACTTCAGCGCCACAGCCGTTTTCAGATAGCCCTCAATGCAAAGGCTCTAGACGCAAATATTGGTGTGAGAGCTAATTCAATCAAGGAAACACTGCATGTTGGTGAAGGGCATATTGAAGAAGGATCAGCCGAGTGGTTCTTGTGGGAGAACAACTCCATTTGGCTCACTAACTTCACACACCATCAGGCTTCCAAGCAGCTCTCAAGGAAACTCAGTTTTCACACTCTATGCTTAGTGCCTTTTGAGTGCCTAGGACTGAAATGAACGTGGTAGAGCATCTCACACAAACGAATGCTCCACATGCGGGTTTCACATGCCAGCAACTCCACATTCACAGGCAACTTCAGCGCCACAGCCGTTTTCAGATAGCCCTCAATGCAAAGGCTCTAGACGCAAATATTGGTGTGAGAGCTAATTCAATCAAGGAAACACTGCATGTTGGTGAAGGGCATATTGAAGAAGGATCAGCCGAGTGGTTCTTGTGGGAGAACAACTCCATTTGGCTCACTAACTTCACACACCATCAGGCTTCCAAGCAGCTCTCAAGGAAACTCAGTTTTCACACTCTATGCTTAGTGCCCTTTGAATGCCTAGGACTGAAATGAACCTGGTAGAGCATCCCACACAAACGAATGCTCCACATGCGGGTTTCACATGCCACCAACTCCACATTCACAGGCAACTTCAGCGCCATAGCCGTTTTCAGATAGCCCTCAATGCAAAGGCTCTAGACGCAAATATTGGTGTGAGAGCTAATTCAATCAAGGAAACACTGCATGTTGGTGAAGGGCATATTGAAGAAGGATCAGCCGAGTGGTTCTTGTGGGAGAACAACTCCATTTGGCTCACTAACTTCACACACCATCAGGCTTCCAAGCAGCTCTCAAGGAAACTCAGTTTTCACACTCTATGCTTAGTGCCCTTTGAGTGCATTATCTAGGAATGAACCTGGTAGAGCATCCCACACAAACGAATGCTCCACATGCGGGTTTCACATGCCACCAACTCCACATTCACAGGCAACTTCAGCGCCATAGCCGTTTTCAGATAGCCCTCAATGCAAAGGCTCTAGACGCAAATATTGGTGTGAGAGCTAATTCAATCAAGGAAACACTGCATGTTGGTGAAGGGCATATTGAAGAAGGATCAGCCGAGTGGTTCTTGTGGGAGAACAACTCCATTTGGCTCACTAACTTCACACACCATCAGGCTTCCAAGCAGCTCTCAAGGAAACTCAGTTTTCACACTCTATGCTTAGTGCCCTTTGAGTGCATTATCTAGGAATGAACCTGGTAGATCATCACAATCAAACGAATGCTCCACATGCGGGTTTCACATGCCACCAACTCCACATTCACAGGCAACTTCAGCGCCACAGCCGTTTTCAGATAGCCCTCAATGCAAAGGCTCTAGACGCAAATATTGGTGTGAGAGCTAATTCAATCAAGGAAACACTGCATGTTGGTGAAGGGCATATTGAAGAAGGATCAGCCGAGTGGTTCTTGTGGGAGAACAACTCCATTTGGCTCACTAACTTCACACACCATCAGGCTTCCAAGCAGCTCTCAAGGAAACTCAGTTTTCACACTCTATGCTTAGTGCCCTTTGAGTGCCTAGGACTGAAATGAACCTGGTAGAGCATCCCACACAAACGAATGCTCCACATGTGGGTTTCACATGCTACCAACTCCACATTCACAGGCAATTTCAGCGCCACAGCCGTTTTCAGATAGCCCTCAATGCAAAGGCTCTAGACGCAAATATTGGTGTGAGAGCTAATTCAATCAAGGAAACACTGCATGTTGGTGAAGGGCATATTGAAGAAGGATCAGCCGAGTGGTTCTTGTGGGAGAACAACTCCATTTGGCTCACTAACTTCACACACCATCAGGCTTCCAAGCAGCTCTCAAGGAAACTCAGTTTTCACACTCTATGCTTAGTGCCCTTTGAATGCCTAGGACTGAAATGAACCTGGTAGAGCATCCCACACAAACGAATGCTCCACATGCGGGTTTCACATGCCACCAACTCCACATTGACAGGCAACTTCAGCGCCATAGCCGTTTTCAGATAGCCCTCAATGCAAAGGCTCTAGACGCAAATATTGGTGTGAGAGCTAATTCAATCAAGGAAACACTGCATGTTGGTGAAGGGCATATTGAAGAAGATCAGCCGAGTGGTTCTTGTGGGAGAACAACTCCATTTGGCTCACTAACTTCACACACCATCAGGCTTCCAAGCAGCTCTCAAGGAAACTCAGTTTTCACACTCTATGCTTAGTGCCCTTTGAGTGCATTATCTAGGAATGAACCTGGTAGAGCATCCACACAAACGAATGCTCCACATGCGGGTTTCACATGCCACCAACTCCACATTGACAGGCAACTTCAGCGCCACAGCCGTTTTCAGATAGCCCTCAATGCAAAGGCTCTAGACGCAAATATTGGTGTGAGAGCTAATTCAATCAAGGAAACACTGCATGTTGGTGAAGGGCATATTGAACAAGGATCAGCCAAGTGGTTCTTGTGGGAGAACAACTCCATTTGGCTCACTAACTTCACACACCATCAGGCTTCCAAGCAGCTCTCAAGGAAACTCAGTTTTCACACTCTATGCTTAGTGCCCTTTGAGTGCATTATCTAGGAATGAACCTGGTAGAGCATCCCACACAAACGAATGCTCCCATGCGGGTTTCACATGCCACCAACTCCACATTCACAGGCAACTTCAGCGCCACAGCCGTTTACAGATAGCACTCAATGCAAAGGCTCTAGACGCAAATATTGGTGTGAGAGCTAATTCAATCAAGGAAACACTGCATGTGGGTGAAGGGCATATTGAAGAAGGATCAGCCGAGTGGTTCTTGTGGGAGAACAACTCCATTTGGCTCACTAACTTCACACACCATCAGGCTTCCAAGCAGCTCTCAAGGAAACTCAGTTTTCACACTCTATGCTTAGTGCCCTTTGAGTGCATTATCTAGGAATGAACCTGGTAGATCATCCCACACAAACGAATGCTCCACATGCGGGTTTCACATGCCACCAACTCCACATTCACAGGCAACTTCAGCGCCACCTCTGTTTTCAGATAGCCCTCAATGCAAAGGCTCTAGACGCAAATATTGGTGTGAGAGCTAATTCAATCAAGGAAACACTGCATGTTGGTGAAGGGCATATTGAAGAAGGATCAGCCGAGTGGTTCTTGTGGGAGAACAACTCCATTTGGCTCACTAACTTCACACACCATCAGGCTTCCAAGCAGCTCTCAAGGAAACTCAGTTTTCACACTCTATGCTTAGTGCCCTTTGAGTGCCTAGGACTGAAATGAACCTGGTAGAGCATCCCACACAAACGAATGCTCCACATGTGGGTTTCACATGCCACCAACTCCACATTCACAGGCAACTTCAGCGCCACAGCCGTTTTCAGATAGCCCTCAATGCAAAGGCTCTAGAAGCAAATATTGGTGTGAGAGCTAATTCAATCAAGGAAACACTGCATGTTGGTGAAGGGCATATTGAAGAAGGATCAGCCGAGTGGTTCTTGTGGGAGAACAACTCCATTTGGCTCACTAACTTCACACACCATCAGGCTTCCAAGCAGCTCTCAAGGAAACTCAGTTTTCACACTCTATGCTTAGTGCCCTTTGAGTGCATTATCTAGGAATGAACCTGGTAGAGCATCCCACACAAACGAATGCTCCACATGCGGGTTTCACATGCCACCAACTCCACATTGACAGGCAACTTCAGCGCCACAGCCGTTTACAGATAGCACTCAATGCAAAGGCTCTAGACGCAAATATTGTTGTGAGAGCTAATTCAATCAAGGAAACACTGCATGTTGGTGAAGGGCATATTGAAGAAGGATCAGCCGAGTGGTTCTTGTGGGAGAACAACTCCACTTGGCTCACTAACTTCACACACCACCAGGCTTCCAAGCAGCTCTCAAGGAAACTCAGTTTTCACACTCTATGCTTAGTGCCCTTTGAGTGCATTATCTAGGAATGAACCTGGTAGAACATCCCACACAAACGAATGCTCCACATGCGGGTTTCACATGCCACCAACTCCACATTCACAGGCAACTTCAGCGCCACAGCCATTTTCAGATAGCCCTCAATGCAAAGGCTCTAGACGCAAATATTGGTGTGAGAGCTAATTCAATCAAGGAAACACTGCATGTTGGTGAAGGGCATATTGAAGAAGGATCAGCCGAGTGGTTCTTGTGGGAGAACAACTCCATTTGGCTCACTAACTTCACACACCATCAGGCTTCCAAGCAGCTCTCAAGGAAACTCAGTTTTCACACTCTATGCTTAGTGCCCTTTGAATGCCTAGGACTGAAATGAACCTGGTAGAGCATCCCACACAAACGAATGCTCCACATGCGGGTTTCACATGCCACCAACTCCACATTGACAGGCAACTTCAGCGCCATAGCCGTTTTCAGATAGCCCTCAATGCAAAGGCTCTAGACACAAATATTGGTGTGAGAGCTAATTCAATCAAGGAAACACTGCATGTTGATGAAGGGCATATTGAAGAAGGATCAGCCGAGTGGTTCTTGTGGGAGAACAACTCCATTTGGCTCACTAACTTCACACACCATCAGGCTTCCAAGCAGCTCTCAAGGAAACTCAGTTTTCACACTCTATGCTTAGTGCCCTTTGAGTGCATTATCTAGGAATGAACCTGGTAGAGCATCCCACACAAACGAATGCTCCACATGCGGGTTTCACATGCTACCAACTCCACATTCACAGGCAACTTCAGCGCCACAGCCGTTTTCAGATAGCCCTCAATGCAAAGGCTCTAGACGCAAATATTGGTGTGAGAGCTAATTCAATCAAGGAAACACTGCATGTTGGTGAAGGGCATATTGAAGAAGGATCAGCCGAGTGGTTCTTGTGGGAGAACAACTCCATTTGGCTCACTAACTTCACACACCACCAGGCTTCCAAGCAGCTCTCAAGGAAACTCAGTTTTCACACTCTATGCTTAGTGCCCTTTGAGTGCATTATCTAGGAATGAACCTGGTAGAGCATCCCACACAAACGAATGCTCCACATGCGGGTTTCACATGCCACCAACTCCACATTCACAGGCAACTTCAGCGCCACAGCCGTTTTCAGATAGCCCTCAATGCAAAGGCTCTAGACGCAAATATTGGTGTGAGAGCTAATTCAATCAAGGAAACACTGCATGTTGGTGAAGGGCATATTGAAGAAGGATCAGCCGAGTGGTTCTTGTGGGAGAACAACTCCATTTGGCTCACTAACTTCACACACCATCAGGCTTCCAAGCAGCTCTCAAGGAAACTCAGTTTTCACACTCTATGCTTTGTGCCCTTTGTATGACTAGGACTGAAATGAACCTGGTAGAGCATCCCACACAAACGAATGCTCCACATGCGGGTTTCACATGCCACCAACTCCACATTCACAGGCAACTTCAGCGCCACAGCCGTTTTCAGATAGCCCTCAATGCAAAGGCTCTAGACGCAAATATTGGTGTGAGAGCTAATTCAATCAAGGAAACACTGCATGTTGGTGAAGGGCATATTGAAGAAGGATCAGCCAAGTGGTTCTTGTGGGAGAACAACTCCATTTGGCTCACTAACTTCACACACCATCAGGCTTCCAAGCAGCTCTCAAGGAAACTCAGTTTTCACACTCTATGCTTAGTGCCCTTTGAGTGCATTATCTAGGAATGAACCTGGTAGAGCATTCCACACAAACGAATACTCCACATGCGGGTTTCACATGCCACCAACTCCACATTCACAGGCAACTTCAGCGCCACAGCCGTTTTCAGATAGCCCTCAATGCAAAGGCTCTAGACGCAAATATTGGTGTGAGAGCTAATTCAATCAAGGAAACACTGCATGTTGGTGAAGGGCATATTGAAGAAGGATCAGCCAAGTGGTTCTTGTGGGAGAACAACTCCATTTGGCTCACTAACTTCACACACCATCAGGCTTCCAAGCAGCTCTCAAGGAAACTCAGTTTTCACACTCTATGCTTAGTGCCCTTTGAGTGCATTATCTAGGAATGAACCTGGTAGAGCATCCCACACAAACGAATGCTCCCCATGCGGGTTTCACATGCCACCAACTCCACATTCACAGGCAACTTCAGCGCCACAGCCGTTTACAGATAGCCCTCAATGCAAAGGCTCTAGACGAAAATATTGGTGTGAGAGCTAATTCAATCAAGGAAACACTGCATGTTGGTGAAGGGCATATTGAAGAAGGATCAGCCGAGTGGTTCTTGTGGGAGAACAACTCCATTTGGCTCACTAACTTCACACACCATCAGGCTTCCAAGCAGCTCTCAAGGAAACTCAGTTTTCACACTCTATGCTTAGTGCCCTTTGAGTGCCTAGGACTGACATGAAGCTTGGTGAGCATCCCACACAAACGAATGCTTCACATGTGGGTTTCACATGCCAGCAACTCCACATTCACAGGCAACTTCAGCGCCACAGCCGTTTTCAGATAGCCCTCAATGCAAAGGCTCTAGACACAAATATTGGTGTGAGAGCTAATTCAATCAAGGAAACACTGCATGTGGGTGAAGGGCATATTGAAGAAGGATCAGCCGAGTGGTTCTTGTGGGAGAACAACTCCATTTGGCTCACTAACTTCACACACCATCAGGCTTCCAAGCAGCTCTCAAGGAAACTCAGTTTTCACACTCTATGCTTAGTGCCCTTTGAGTGCATTATCTAGGAATGAACCTGGTAGATCATCACAATCAAACGAATGCTCCACATGCGGGTTTCACATGCCACCAACTCCACATTCACAGGCAACTTCAGCGCCACAGCCATTTTCAGATAGCCCTCAATGCAAAGGCTCTAGACGCAAATATTGGTGTGAGAGCTAATTCAATCAAGGAAACACTGCATGTTGGTGAAGGGCATATTGAAGAAGGATCAGCCGAGTGGTTCTTGTGGGAGAACAACTCCATTTGGCTCACTAACTTCACACACCATCAGGCTTCCAAGCAGCTCTCAAGGAAACTCAGTTTTCATACTCTATGCTTAGTGCCCTTTGAATGCCTAGGACTGAAATGAACATGGTAGAGCATCCCACACAAACGAATGCTCCACATGCGGGTTTCACATGCCACCAACTCCACATTGACAGGCAACTTCAGCGCCATAGCCGTTTTCAGATAGCCCTCAATTTAAAGGCTCTAGACGCAAATATTGGTGTGAGAGCTAATTCAATCAAGGAAACACTGCATGTTGGTGAAGGGCATATTGAAGAAGGATCAGCCGAGTGGTTCTTGTGGGAGAACAACTCCATTTGGCTCACTAACTTCACACACCATCAGGCTTCCAAGCAGCTCTCAAGGAAACTCAGTTTTCACACTCTATGCTTAGTGCCCTTTGAGTGCATTATCTAGGAATGAACCTGGTAGAGCATCCCACACAAACGAATGCTCCACATGCGGGTTTCACATGCCACCAACTCCACATTCACAGGCAACTTCAGCGCCACAGCCGTTTTCAGATAGCCCTCAATGCAAAGGCTCTAGACGCAAATATTGGTGTGAGAGCTAATTCAATCAAGGAAACACTGCATGTTGGTGAAGGGCATATTGAAGAAGGATCAGCCGAGTGGTTCTTGTGGGAGAACAACTCCATTTGGCTCACTAACTTCACACACCATCAGGCTTCCAAGCAGCTCTCAAGGAAACTCAGTTTTCACACTCTATGCTTAGTGCCCTTTGAGTGCATTATCTAGGAATGAACCTGGTAGAGCATTCCACACAAACGAATACTCCACATGCGGGTTTCACATGCCACCAACTCCACATTCACAGGCAACTTCAGCGCCACAGCCGTTTTCAGATAGCCCTCAATGCAAAGGCTCTAGACGCAAATATTGGTGTGAGAGCTAATTCAATCAAGGAAACACTGCATGTTGGTGAAGGGCATATTGAAGAAGGATCAGCCGAGTGGTTCTTGTGGGAGAACAACTCCATTTGGCTCACTAACTTCACACACCATCAGGCTTCCAAGCAGCTCTCAAGGAAACTCAGTTTTCACACTCTATGCTTAGTGCCCTTTGAGTACCTAGGACTGAAATGAACCTGGTAGAGCATCCCACACAAACGAATGCTCCACATGTGGGTTTCACATGCCACCAACTCCACATTCACAGGCAACTTCAGCGCCACAGCCGTTTTCAGATAGCCCTCAATGCAAAGGCTCTAGACGCAAATATTGGTGTGAGAGCTAATTCAATCAAGGAAACACTGCATGTTGGTGAAGGGCATATTGAAGAAGGATCAGCCGAGTGGTTCTTGTGGGAGAACAACTCCATTTGGCTCACTAACTTCACACACCATCAGGCTTCCAAGCAGCTCTCAAGGAAACTCAGTTTTCACACTCTATGCTTAGTGCCCTTTGTATGACTAGGACTGAAATGAACCTGGTAGAGCATCCCACACAAACGAATGCTCCACATGCGGGTTTCACATGCCACCAACTCCACATTCACAGGCAACTTCAGCGCCACAGCCGTTTTCAGATAGCCCTCAATGCAAAGGCTCTAGACGCAAATATTGGTGTGAGAGCTAATTCAATCAAGGAAACACTGCATGTTGGTGAAGGGCATATTGAAGAAGGATCAGCCGAGTGGTTCTTGTGGGAGAACAACTCCATTTGGCTCACTAACTTCACACACCATCAGGCTTCCAAGCAGCTCTCAAGGAAACTCAGTTTTCACACTCTATGCTTAGTGCCCTTTGAGTGCATTATCTAGGAATGAACCTGGTAGAGCATTCCACACAAACGAATACTCCACATGCGGGTTTCACATGCCACCAACTCCACATTCACAGGCAACTTCAGCGCCACAGCCGTTTTCAGATAGCCCTCAATGCAAAGGCTCTAGACGCAAATATTGGTGTGAGAGCTAATTCAATCAAGGAAACACTGCATGTTGGTGAAGGGCATATTGAAGAAGGATCAGCCAAGTGGTTCTTGTGGGAGAACAACTCCATTTGGCTCACTAACTTCACACACCATCAGGCTTCCAAGCAGCTCTCAAGGAAACTCAGTTTTCACACTCTATGCTTAGTGCCCTTTGAGTGCATTATCTAGGAATGAACCTGGTAGAGCATCCCACACAAACGAATGCTCCCCATGCGGGTTTCACATGCCACCAACTCCACATTCACAGGCAACTTCAGCGCCACAGCCGTTTACAGATAGCCCTCAATGCAAAGGCTCTAGACGCAAATATTGGTGTGAGAGCTAATTCAATCAAGGAAACACTGCATGTTGGTGAAGGGCATATTGAAGAAGGATCAGCCGAGTGGTTCTTGTGGGAGAACAACTCCATTTGGCTCACTAACTTCACACACCATCAGGCTTCCAAGCAGCTCTCAAGGAAACTCAGTTTTCACACTCTATGCTTAGTGCCCTTTGAGTGCCTAGGACTGATATGAAGCTTGGTGAGCATCCCACACAAACGAATGCTTCACATGTGGGTTTCACATGCCAGCAACTCCACATTCACAGGCAACTTCAGCGCCACAGCCGTTTTCAGATAGCCCTCAATGCAAAGGCTCTAGACACAAATATTGGTGTGAGAGCTAATTCAATCAAGGAAACACTGCATGTGGGTGAAGGGCATATTGAAGAAGGATCAGCCGAGTGGTTCTTGTGGGAGAACAACTCCATTTGGCTCACTAACTTCACACACCATCAGGCTTCCAAGCAGCTCTCAAGGAAACTCAGTTTTCACACTCTATGCTTAGTGCCCTTTGAATGCCTAGGACTGAAATGAACATGGTAGAGCATCCCACACAAACGAATGCTCCACATGCGGGTTTCACATGCCACCAACTCCACATTGACAGGCAACTTCAGCGCCATAGCCGTTTTCAGATAGCCCTCAATGCAAAGGCTCTAGACGCAAATATTGGTGTGAGAGCTAATTCAATCAAGGAAACACTGCATGTTGGTGAAGGGCATATTGAAGAAGGATCAGCCGAGTGGTTCTTGTGGGAGAACAACTCCATTTGGCTCACTAACTTCACACACCATCAGGCTTCCAAGCAGCTCTCAAGGAAACTCAGTTTTCACACTCTATGCTTAGTGCCCTTTGAGTGCATTATCTAGGAATGAACCTGGTAGAGCATCCCACACAAACGAATGCTCCACATGCGGGTTTCACATGCCACCAACTCCACATTCACAGGCAACTTCAGCGCCACAGCCGTTTTCAGATAGCCCTCAATGCAAAGGCTCTAGACGCAAATATTGGTGTGAGAGCTAATTCAATCAAGGAAACACTGCATGTTGGTGAAGGGCATATTGAAGAAGGATCAGCCGAGTGGTTCTTGTGGGAGAACAACTCCATTTGGCTCACTAACTTCACACACCATCAGGCTTCCAAGCAGCTCTCAAGGAAACTCAGTTTTCACACTCTATGCTTAGTGCCCTTTGAGTGCATTATCTAGGAATGAACCTGGTAGAGCATTCCACACAAACGAATACTCCACATGCGGGTTTCACATGCCACCAACTCCACATTCACAGGCAACTTCAGCGCCACAGCCGTTTTCAGATAGCCCTCAATGCAAAGGCTCTAGACGCAAATATTGGTGTGAGAGCTAATTCAATCAAGGAAACACTGCATGTTGGTGAAGGGCATATTGAAGAAGGATCAGCCGAGTGGTTCTTGTGGGAGAACAACTCCATTTGGCTCACTAACTTCACACACCATCAGGCTTCCAAGCAGCTCTCAAGGAAACTCAGTTTTCACACTCTATGCTTAGTGCCCTTTGAGTACCTAGGACTGAAATGAACCTGGTAGAGCATCCCACACAAACGAATGCTCCACATGTGGGTTTCACATGCCACCAACTCCACATTCACAGGCAACTTCAGCGCCACAGCCGTTTTCAGATAGCCCTCAATGCAAAGGCTCTAGACGCAAATATTGGTGTGAGAGCTAATTCAATCAAGGAAACACTGCATGTTGGTGAAGGGCATATTGAAGAAGGATCAGCCGAGTGGTTCTTGTGGGAGAACAACTCCATTTGGCTCACTAACTTCACACACCATCAGGCTTCCAAGCAGCTCTCAAGGAAACTCAGTTTTCACACTCTATGCTTAGTGCCCTTTGAATGCCTAGGACTGAAATGAACCTGGTAGAGCATCCCACACAAACGAATGCTCCACATGCGGGTTTCACATGCCACCAACTCCACATTCACAGGCAACTTCAGCGCCACAGCCGTTTTCAGATAGCCCTCAATGCAAAGGCTCTAGACGCAAATATTGGTGTGAAAGCTAATTCAATCAAGGAAACACTGCATGTTGGTGAAGGGCATATTGAAGAAGGATCAGCCGAGTGGTTCTTGTGGGAGAACAACTCCATTTGGCTCACTAACTTCACACACCATCAGGCTTCCAAGCAGCTCTCAAGGAAACTCAGTTTTCACACTCTATGCTTAGTGCCTTTTGAGTGCCTAGGACTGAAATGAACGTGGTAGAGCATCTCACACAAACGAATGCTCCACATGCGGGTTTCACATGCCACCAACTCCACATTCACAGGCAACTTCAGCGCCACAGCCGTTTTCAGATAGCCCTCAATGCAAAGGCTCTAGACGCAAATATTGGTGTGAGAGCTAATTCAATCAAGGAAACACTGCATGTTGGTGAAGGGCATATTGAAGAAGGATCAGCCGAGTGGTTCTTGTGGGAGAACAACTCCATTTGGCTCACTAACTTCACACACCATCAGGCTTCCAAGCAGCTCTCAAGGAAACTCAGTTTTCACACTCTATGCTTAGTGCCCTTTGAGTGCATTATCTAGGAATGAACCTGGTAGATCATCACAATCAAACGAATGCTCCACATGCGGGTTTCACATGCCACCAACTCCACATTCACAGGCAACTTCAGCGCCACAGCCGTTTTCAGATAGCCCTCAATGCAAAGGCTCTAGACGCAAATATTGGTGTGAGAGCTAATTCAATCAAGGAAACACTGCATGTTGGTGAAGGGCATATTGAAGAAGGATCAGCCGAGTGGTTCTTGTGGGAGAACAACTCCATTTGGCTCACTAACTTCACACACCATCAGGCTTCCAAGCAGCTCTCAAGGAAACTCAGTTTTCACACTCTATGCTTAGTGCCCTTTGTATGGCTAGGACTGAAATGAACGTGGTAGAGCATCTCACACAAACGAATGCTCCACATGCGGGTTTCACATGCCAGCAACTCCACATTCACAGGCAACTTCAGCGCCACAGCCGTTTTCAGATAGCCCTCAATGCAAAGGCTCTAGACGCAAATATTGGTGTGAGAGCTAATTCAATCAAGGAAACACTGCATGTTGGTGAAGGGCATATTGAAGAAGGATCAGCCGAGTGGTTCTTGTGGGAGAACAACTCCATTTGGCTCACTAACTTCACACACCATCAGGCTTCCAAGCAGCTCTCAAGGAAACTCAGTTTTCACACTCTATGCTTAGTGCCCTTTGAGTGCATTATCTAGGAATGAACCTGGTAGAGCATTCCACACAAACGAATGCTCCACATGCGGGTTTCACATGCCACCAACTCCACATTCACAGGCAACTTCAGCGCCACAGCCGTTTTCAGATAGCCCTCAATGCAAAGGCTCTAGACGCAAATATTGGTGTGAGAGCTAATTCAATCAAGGAAACACTGCATGTTGGTGAAGGGCATATTGAAGAAGGATCAGCCGAGTGGTTCTTGTGGGAGAACAACTCCATTTGGCTCACTAACTTCACACACCATCAGGCTTCCAAGCAGCTCTCAAGGAAACTCAGTTTTCACACTCTATGCTTAGTGCCCTTTGAGTGCATTATCTAGGAATGAACCTGGTAGAGCATCCCACACAAACGAATGCTCCACATGCGGGTTTCACGTGCCACCAACTACACATTCACAGGCAACTTCAGCGCCACAGCCGTTTACAGATAGCACTCAATGCAAAGGCTCTAGACGCAAATATTGGTGTGAGAGCTAATTCAATCAAGGAAACACTGCATGTTGGTGAAGGGCATATTGAAGAAGGATCAGCCGAGTGGTTCTTGTGGGAGAACAACTCCATTTGGCTCACTAACTTCACACACCATCAGGCTTCCAAGCAGCTCTCAAGGAAACTCAGTTTTCACACTCTATGCTTAGTGCCCTTTGAGTGCCTAGGACTGAAATGAACCTGGTAGAGCATCCCACACAAACGAATGCTTCACATGTGGGTTTCACATGCCAGCAACTCCACATTCACAGGCAACTTCAGCGCCACAGCCGTTTTCAGATAGCCCTCAATGCAAAGGCTCAAGACACAAATATTGGTGTGAGAGCTAATTCAATCAAGGAAACACTGCATGTGGGTGAAGGGCATATTGAAGAAGGATCAGCCGAGTGGTTCTTGTGGGAGAACAACTCCATTTGGCTCACTAACTTCACACACCATCAGGCTTCCAAGCAGCTCTCAAGGAAACTCAGTTTTCACACTCTATGCTTAGTGCCCTTTGAGTGCATTATCTAGGAATGAACCTGGTAGAACATCCCAACAAACGAATGCTCCACATGCGGGTTTCACATGCCACCAACTCCACATTCACAGGCAACTTCAGCGCCACAGCCGTTTTCAGATAGCCCTCAATGCAAAGGCTCTAGACGCAAATATTGGTGTGAGAGCTAATTCAATCAAGGAAACACTGCATGTTGGTGAAGGGCATATTGAAGAAGGATCAGCCGAGTGGTTCTTGTGGGAGAACAACTCCATTTGGCTCACTAACTTCACACACCATCAGGCTTCCAAGCAGCTCTCAAGGAAACTCAGTTTTCACACTCTATGCTTAGTGCCCTTTGAGTGCCTAGGACTGACATGAAGCTTGGTGAGCATCCCACACAAACGAATGCTTCACATGCGGGTTTCACATGCCACCAACTCCACATTCACAGGCAACTTCAGCGCCACAGCCGTTTTCAGATAGCCCTCAATGCAAAGGCTCTAGACGCAAATATTGGTGTGAGAGCTAATTCAATCAAGGAAACACTGCATGTTGGTGAAGGGCATATTGAAGAAGGATCAGCCGAGTGGTTCTTGTGGGAGAACAACTCCATTTGGCTCACTAACTTCACACACCATCAGGCTTCCAAGCAGCTCTCAAGGAAACTCAGTTTTCACACTCTATGCTTAGTGCCCTTTGAATGCCTAGGACTGAAATGAACCTGGTAGAGCATCCCACACAAACGAATGCTCCACATGCGGGTTTCACATGCCACCAACTCCACATTGACAGGCAACTTCAGCGCCACAGCCGTTTTCAGATAGCCCTCAATGCAAAGGCTCTAGACGCAAATATTGGTGTGAGAGCTAATTCAATCAAGGAAACACTGCATGTTGGTGAAGGGCATATTGAAGAAGGATCAGCCGAGTGGTTCTTGTGGGAGAACAACTCCATTTGGCTCACTAACTTCACACACCATCAGGCTTCCAAGCAGCTCTCAAGGAAACTCAGTTTTCACACTCTATGCTTAGTGCCCTTTGAGTGCATTATCTAGGAATGAACCTGGTAGAGCATCCCACACAAACGAATGCTCCACATGCGGGTTTCACATGCCACCAACTCCACATTCACAGGCAACTTCAGCGCCACAGCCGTTTTCAGATAGCCCTCAATGCAAAGGCTCTAGACGCAAATATTGGTGTGAGAGCTAATTCAATCAAGGAAACACTGCATGTTGGTGAAGGGCATATTGAAGAAGGATCAGCCGAGTGGTTCTTGTGGGAGAACAACTCCATTTGGCTCACTAACTTCACACACCATCAGGCTTCCAAGCAGCTCTCAAGGAAACTCAGTTTTCACACTCTATGCTTAGTGCCCTTTGAGTGCATTATCTAGGAATGAACCTGGTAGATCATCACAATCAAACGAATGCTCCACATGCGGGTTTCACATGCCACCAACTCCACATTCACTGGCAACTTCAGCGCCACAGCCGTTTTCAGATAGCCCTCAATGCAAAGGCTCTAGACGCAAATATTGGTGTGAGAGCTAATTCAATCAAGGAAACACTGCATGTTGGTGAAGGGCATATTGAAGAAGGATCAGCCGAGTGGTTCTTGTGGGAGAACAACTCCATTTGGCTCACTAACTTCACACACCATCAGGCTTCCAAGCAGCTCTCAAGGAAACTCAGTTTTCACACTCTATGCTTAGTGCCCTTTGAGTGCATTATCTAGGAATGAACCTGGTAGAGCATCCCACACAAACGAATGCTCCACATGCGGGTTTCACATGCCAGCAACTCCACATTCACAGGCAACTTCAGCGCCACAGCCATTTTCAGATAGCCCTCAATGCAAAGGCTCTAGACGCAAATATTGGTGTGAGAGCTAATTCAATCAAGGAAACACTGCATGTTGGTGAAGGGCATATTGAAGAAGGATCAGCCGAGTGGTTTTTGTGGGAGAACAACTCCATTTGGCTCACTAACTTCACACACCACCAGGCTTCCAAGCAGCTCTCAAGGAAACTCAGTTTTCACACTCTATGCTTAGTGCCCTTTGTATGACTAGGACTGAAATGAACCTGGTAGAGCATCCCACACAAACGAATGCTCCACATGCGGGTTTCACATGCCACCAACTCCACATTCACAGGCAACTTCAGCGCCACAGCCGTTTTCAGATAGCCCTCAATGCAAAGGCTCTAGACGCAAATATTGGTGTGAGAGCTAATTCAATCAAGGAAACACTGCATGTTGGTGAAGGGCATATTGAAGAAGGATCAGCCGAGTGGTTCTTGTGGGAGAACAACTCCATTTGGCTCACTAACTTCACACACCATCAGGCTTCCAAGCAGCTCTCAAGGAAACTCAGTTTTCACACTCTATGCTTAGTGCCCTTTGAGTGCATTATCTAGGAATGAACCTGGTAGAGCATTCCACACAAACGAATACTCCACATGCGGGTTTCACATGCCACCAACTCCACATTCACAGGCAACTTCAGCGCCACAGCCGTTTTCAGATAGCCCTCAATGCAAAGGCTCTAGACGCAAATATTGGTGTGAGAGCTAATTCAATCAAGGAAACACTGCATGTTGGTGAAGGGCATATTGAAGAAGGATCAGCCAAGTGGTTCTTGTGGGAGAACAACTCCATTTGGCTCACTAACTTCACACACCATCAGGCTTCCAAGCAGCTCTCAAGGAAACTCAGTTTTCACACTCTATGCTTAGTGCCCTTTGAGTGCATTATCTAGGAATGAACCTGGTAGAGCATCCCACACAAACGAATGCTCCCCATGCGGGTTTCACATGCCACCAACTCCACATTCACAGGCAACTTCAGCGCCACAGCCGTTTACAGATAGCCCTCAATGCAAAGGCTCTAGACGAAAATATTGGTGTGAGAGCTAATTCAATCAAGGAAACACTGCATGTTGGTGAAGGGCATATTGAAGAAGGATCAGCCGAGTGGTTCTTGTGGGAGAACAACTCCATTTGGCTCACTAACTTCACACACCATCAGGCTTCCAAGCAGCTCTCAAGGAAACTCAGTTTTCACACTCTATGCTTAGTGCCCTTTGAGTGCCTAGGACTGACATGAAGCTTGGTGAGCATCCCACACAAACGAATGCTTCACATGTGGGTTTCACATGCCAGCAACTCCACATTCACAGGCAACTTCAGCGCCACAGCCGTTTTCAGATAGCCCTCAATGCAAAGGCTCTAGACACAAATATTGGTGTGAGAGCTAATTCAATCAAGGAAACACTGCATGTTGGTGAAGGGCATATTGAAGAAGGATCAGCCGAGTGGTTCTTGTGGGAGAACAACTCCATTTGGCTCACTAACTTCACACACCATCAGGCTTCCAAGCAGCTCTCAAGGAAACTCAGTTTTCACACTCTATGCTTAGTGCCCTTTGAGTGCATTATCTAGGAATGAACCTGGTAGATCATCACAATCAAACGAATGCTCCACATGCGGGTTTCACATGCCACCAACTCCACATTCACAGGCAACTTCAGCGCCACAGCCATTTTCAGATAGCCCTCAATGCAAAGGCTCTAGACGCAAATATTGGTGTGAGAGCTAATTCAATCAAGGAAACACTGCATGTTGGTGAAGGGCATATTGAAGAAGGATCAGCCGAGTGGTTCTTGTGGGAGAACAACTCCATTTGGCTCACTAACTTCACACACCATCAGGCTTCCAAGCAGCTCTCAAGGAAACTCAGTTTTCATACTCTATGCTTAGTGCCCTTTGAATGCCTAGGACTGAAATGAACATGGTAGAGCATCCCACACAAACGAATGCTCCACATGCGGGTTTCACATGCCACCAACTCCACATTGACAGGCAACTTCAGCGCCATAGCCGTTTTCAGATAGCCCTCAATTTAAAGGCTCTAGACGCAAATATTGGTGTGAGAGCTAATTCAATCAAGGAAACACTGCATGTTGGTGAAGGGCATATTGAAGAAGGATCAGCCGAGTGGTTCTTGTGGGAGAACAACTCCATTTGGCTCACTAACTTCACACACCATCAGGCTTCCAAGCAGCTCTCAAGGAAACTCAGTTTTCACACTCTATGCTTAGTGCCCTTTGAGTGCATTATCTAGGAATGAACCTGGTAGAGCATCCCACACAAACGAATGCTCCACATGCGGGTTTCACATGCCACCAACTCCACATTCACAGGCAACTTCAGCGCCACAGCCGTTTTCAGATAGCCCTCAATGCAAAGGCTCTAGACGCAAATATTGGTGTGAGAGCTAATTCAATCAAGGAAACACTGCATGTTGGTGAAGGGCATATTGAAGAAGGATCAGCCGAGTGGTTCTTGTGGGAGAACAACTCCATTTGGCTCACTAACTTCACACACCATCAGGCTTCCAAGCAGCTCTCAAGGAAACTCAGTTTTCACACTCTATGCTTAGTGCCCTTTGAGTGCATTATCTAGGAATGAACCTGGTAGAGCATTCCACACAAACGAATACTCCACATGCGGGTTTCACATGCCACCAACTCCACATTCACAGGCAACTTCAGCGCCACAGCCGTTTTCAGATAGCCCTCAATGCAAAGGCTCTAGACGCAAATATTGGTGTGAGAGCTAATTCAATCAAGGAAACACTGCATGTTGGTGAAGGGCATATTGAAGAAGGATCAGCCGAGTGGTTCTTGTGGGAGAACAACTCCATTTGGCTCACTAACTTCACACACCATCAGGCTTCCAAGCAGCTCTCAAGGAAACTCAGTTTTCACACTCTATGCTTAGTGCCCTTTGAGTACCTAGGACTGAAATGAACCTGGTAGAGCATCCCACACAAACGAATGCTCCACATGTGGGTTTCACATGCCACCAACTCCACATTCACAGGCAACTTCAGCGCCACAGCCGTTTTCAGATAGCCCTCAATGCAAAGGCTCTAGACGCAAATATTGGTGTGAGAGCTAATTCAATCAAGGAAACACTGCATGTTGGTGAAGGGCATATTGAAGAAGGATCAGCCGAGTGGTTCTTGTGGGAGAACAACTCCATTTGGCTCACTAACTTCACACACCATCAGGCTTCCAAGCAGCTCTCAAGGAAACTCAGTTTTCACACTCTATGCTTAGTGCCCTTTGTATGACTAGGACTGAAATGAACCTGGTAGAGCATCCCACACAAACGAATGCTCCACATGCGGGTTTCACATGCCACCAACTCCACATTCACAGGCAACTTCAGCGCCACAGCCGTTTTCAGATAGCCCTCAATGCAAAGGCTCTAGACGCAAATATTGGTGTGAGAGCTAATTCAATCAAGGAAACACTGCATGTTGGTGAAGGGCATATTGAAGAAGGATCAGCCGAGTGGTTCTTGTGGGAGAACAACTCCATTTGGCTCACTAACTTCACACACCATCAGGCTTCCAAGCAGCTCTCAAGGAAACTCAGTTTTCACACTCTATGCTTAGTGCCCTTTGAGTGCATTATCTAGGAATGAACCTGGTAGAGCATTCCACACAAACGAATACTCCACATGCGGGTTTCACATGCCACCAACTCCACATTCACAGGCAACTTCAGCGCCACAGCCGTTTTCAGATAGCCCTCAATGCAAAGGCTCTAGACGCAAATATTGGTGTGAGAGCTAATTCAATCAAGGAAACACTGCATGTTGGTGAAGGGCATATTGAAGAAGGATCAGCCAAGTGGTTCTTGTGGGAGAACAACTCCATTTGGCTCACTAACTTCACACACCATCAGGCTTCCAAGCAGCTCTCAAGGAAACTCAGTTTTCACACTCTATGCTTAGTGCCCTTTGAGTGCATTATCTAGGAATGAACCTGGTAGAGCATCCCACACAAACGAATGCTCCCCATGCGGGTTTCACATGCCAGCAACTCCACATTCACAGGCAACTTCAGCGCCACAGCCGTTTACAGATAGCCCTCAATGCAAAGGCTCTAGACGCAAATATTGGTGTGAGAGCTAATTCAATCAAGGAAACACTGCATGTTGGTGAAGGGCATATTGAAGAAGGATCAGCCGAGTGGTTCTTGTGGGAGAACAACTCCATTTGGCTCACTAACTTCACACACCATCAGGCTTCCAAGCAGCTCTCAAGGAAACTCAGTTTTCACACTCTATGCTTAGTGCCCTTTGAGTGCCTAGGACTGACATGAAGCTTGGTGAGCATCCCACACAAACGAATGCTTCACATGTGGGTTTCACATGCCAGCAACTCCACATTCACAGGCAACTTCAGCGCCACAGCCGTTTTCAGATAGCCCTCAATGCAAAGGCTCTAGACACAAATATTGGTGTGAGAGCTAATTCAATCAAGGAAACACTGCATGTGGGTGAAGGGCATATTGAAGAAGGATCAGCCGAGTGGTTCTTGTGGGAGAACAACTCCATTTGGCTCACTAACTTCACACACCATCAGGCTTCCAAGCAGCTCTCAAGGAAACTCAGTTTTCACACTCTATGCTTAGTGCCCTTTGAGTGCATTATCTAGGAATGAACCTGGTAGATCATCACAATCAAACGAATGCTCCACATGCGGGTTTCACATGCCACCAACTCCACATTCACAGGCAACTTCAGCGCCACAGCCATTTTCAGATAGCCCTCAATGCAAAGGCTCTAGACGCAAATATTGGTGTGAGAGCTAATTCAATCAAGGAAACACTGCATGTTGGTGAAGGGCATATTGAAGAAGGATCAGCCGAGTGGTTCTTGTGGGAGAACAACTCCATTTGGCTCACTAACTTCACACACCATCAGGCTTCCAAGCAGCTCTCAAGGAAACTCAGTTTTCATACTCTATGCTTAGTGCCCTTTGAATGCCTAGGACTGAAATGAACATGGTAGAGCATCCCACACAAACGAATGCTCCACATGCGGGTTTCACATGCCACCAACTCCACATTGACAGGCAACTTCAGCGCCACAGCCGTTTTCAGATAGCCCTCAATGCAAAGGCTCTAGACGCAAATATTGGTGTGAGAGCTAATTCAATCAAGGAAACACTGCATGTTGGTGAAGGGCATATTGAAGAAGGATCAGCCGAGTGGTTCTTGTGGGAGAACAACTCCATTTGGCTCACTAACTTCACACACCATCAGGCTTCCAAGCAGCTCTCAAGGAAACTCAGTTTTCACACTCTATGCTTAGTGCCCTTTGAGTGCATTATCTAGGAATGAACCTGGTAGAGCATCCCACACAAACGAATGCTCCACATGCGGGTTTCACATGCCACCAACTCCACATTCACAGGCAACTTCAGCGCCACAGCCGTTTTCAGATAGCCCTCAATGCAAAGGCTTCTAGACGCAAATATTGGTGTGAGAGCTAATTCAATCAAGGAAACACTGCATGTTGGTGAAGGGCATATTGAAGAAGGATCAGCCGAGTGGTTCTTGTGGGAGAACAACTCCATTTGGCTCACTAACTTCACACACCATCAGGCTTCCAAGCAGCTCTCAAGGAAACTCAGTTTTCACACTCTATGCTTAGTGCCCTTTGAGTGCATTATCTAGGAATGAACCTGTAGAGCATTCCACACAAACGAATACTCCACATGCGGTTTCACATGCCACCAACTCCACATTCACAGGCAACTTCAGCGCCACAGCCGTTTTCAGATAGCCCTCAATGCAAAGGCTCTAGACGCAAATATTGGTGTGAGAGCTAATTCAATCAAGGAAACACTGCATGTTGGTGAAGGGGCATATTGAAGAAGGATCAGCCGAGTGGTTCTTGTGGGAGAACAACTCCATTTGGCTCACTAACTTCACACACCATCAGGCTTCCAAGCAGCTCTCAAGGGAAACTCAGTTTTCACACTCTATGCTTAGTGCCCTTTGAGTACCTAGGACTGAAATGAACCTGGTAGAGCATCCCACACAAACGAATGCTCCACATGTGGGTTTCACATGCCACCAACTCCACATTCACAGGCAACTTCAGCGCCACAGCCGTTTTCAGATAGCCCTCAATGCAAAGGCTCTAGACGCAAATATTGGTGTGAGAGCTAATTCAATCAAGGAAACACTGCATGTTGGTGAAGGGCATATTGAAGAAGGATCAGCCGAGTGGTTCTTGTGGGAGAACAACTCCATTTGGCTCACTAACTTCACACACCATCAGGCTTCCAAGCAGCTCTCAAGGAAACTCAGTTTTCACACTCTATGCTTAGTGCCCTTTGAATGCCTAGGACTGAAATGAACCTGGTAGAGCATCCCACACAAACGAATGCTCCACATGCGGGTTTCACATGCCACCAACTCCACATTCACAGGCAACTTCAGCGCCACAGCCGTTTTCAGATAGCCCCTCAATGCAAAGGCTCTAGACGCAAATATTGGTGTGAAAGCTAATTCAATCAAGGAAACACTGCATGTTGGTGAAGGGCATATTGAAGAAGGATCAGCCGAGTGGTTCTTGTGGGAGAACAACTCCATTTGGCTCACTAACTTCACACACCATCAGGCTTCCAAGCAGCTCTCAAGGAAACTCAGTTTTCACACTCTATGCTTAGTGCCTTTTGAGTGCCTAGGACTGAAATGAACGTGGTAGAGCATCTCACACAAACGAATGCTCCACATGCGGGTTTCACATGCCACCAACTCACATTCACAGGCAACTTCAGCGCCACAGCCGTTTTCAGATAGCCCTCAATGCAAAGGCTCTAGACGCAAATATTGGTGTGAGAGCTAATTCAATCAAGGAAACACTGCATGTTGGTGAAGGGCATATTGAAGAAGGATCAGCCGAGTGGTTCTTGTGGGAGAACAACTCCATTTGGCTCACTAACTTCACACACCATCAGGCTTCCAAGCAGCTCTCAAGGAAACTCAGTTTTCACACTCTATGCTTAGTGCCCTTTGAGTGCATTATCTAGGAATGAACCTGGTAGATCATCACAATCAAACGAATGCTCCACATGCGGGTTTCACATGCCACCAACTCCACATTCACAGGCAACTTCAGCGCCACAGCCGTTTTCAGATAGCCCTCAATGCAAAGGCTCTAGACGCAAATATTGGTGTGAGAGCTAATTCAATCAAGGAAACACTGCATGTTGGTGAAGGGCATATTGAAGAAGGATCAGCCGAGTGGTTCTTGTGGGAGAACAACTCCATTTGGCTCACTAACTTCACACACCATCAGGCTTCCAAGCAGCTCTCAAGGAAACTCAGTTTTCACACTCTATGCTTAGTGCCCTTTGTATGGCTAGGACTGAAATGAACGTGGTAGAGCATCTCACACAAACGAATGCTCCACATGCGGGTTTCACATGCCAGCAACTCCACATTCACAGGCAACTTCAGCGCCACAGCCGTTTTCAGATAGCCCTCAATGCAAAGGCTCTAGACGCAAATATTGGTGTGAGAGCTAATTCAATCAAGGAAACACTGCATGTTGGTGAAGGGCATATTGAAGAAGGATCAGCCGAGTGGTTCTTGTGGGAGAACAACTCCATTTGGCTCACTAACTTCACACACCATCAGGCTTCCAAGCAGCTCTCAAGGAAACTCAGTTTTCACACTCTATGCTTAGTGCCCTTTGAGTGCATTATCTAGGAATGAACCTGGTAGAGCATTCCACACAAACGAATGCTCCACATGCGGGTTTCACATGCCACCAACTCCACATTCACAGGCAACTTCAGCGCCACAGCCGTTTTCAGATAGCCCTCAATGCAAAGGCTCTAGACGCAAATATTGGTGTGAGAGCTAATTCAATCAAGGAAACACTGCATGTTGGTGAAGGGCATATTGAAGAAGGATCAGCCAAGTGGTTCTTGTGGGAGAACAACTCCATTTGGCTCACTAACTTCACACACCATCAGGCTTCCAAGCAGCTCTCAAGGAAACTCAGTTTTCACACTCTATGCTTAGTGCCCTTTGAGTGCATTATCTAGGAATGAACCTGGTAGAGCATCCCACACAAACGAATGCTCCACATGCGGGTTTCACATGCCACCAACTCCACATTCACAGGCAACTTCAGCGCCACAGCCGTTTACAGATAGCACTCAATGCAAAGGCTCTAGACGCAAATATTGGTGTGAGAGCTAATTCAATCAAGGAAACACTGCATGTTGGTGAAGGGCATATTGAAGAAGGATCAGCCGAGTGGTTCTTGTGGGAGAACAACTCCATTTGGCTCACTAACTTCACACACCATCAGGCTTCCAAGCAGCTCTCAAGGAAACTCAGTTTTCACACTCTATGCTTAGTGCCCTTTGAGTGCCTAGGACTGAAATGAACCTGGTAGAGCATCCCACACAAAAGAATGCTTCACATGTGGGTTTCACATGCCAGCAACTCCACATTCACAGGCAACTTCAGCGCCACAGCCGTTTTCAGATAGCCCTCAATGCAAAGGCTCAAGACACAAATATTGGTGTGAGAGCTAATTCAATCAAGGAAACACTGCAATGTGGGGTGAAGGGCATATTGAAGAAGGATCAGCCGAGTGGTTCTTGTGGGGAGAACAACTCCATTTGGCTCACTAACTTCACACACCATCAGGCTTCCAAGCAGCTCTCAAGGAAACTCAGTTTTCACACTCTATGCTTAGTGCCCTTTGAGTGCATTATCTAGGAATGAACCTGGTAGATCATCACAATCAAACGAATGCTCCACATGCGGGTTTCACATGCCACCAACTCCACATTCACAGGCAACTTCAGCGCCACAGCCGTTTTCAGATAGCCCTCAATGCAAAGGCTCTAGACGCAAATATTGGTGTGAAAGCTAATTCAATCAAGGAAACACTGCATGTTGGTGAAGGGCATATTGAAGAAGGATCAGCCGAGTGGTTCTTGTGGGAGAACAACTCCATTTGCTCACTAACTTCACACACCATCAGGCTTCCAAGCAGCTCTCAAGGAAACTCAGTTTTCACACTCTATGCTTAGTGCCTTTTGAGTGCCTAGGACTGAAATGAACGTGGTAGAGCATCTCACACAAACGAATGCTCCACATGCGGGTTTCACATGCCAGCAACTCCACATTCACAGGCAACTTCAGCGCCACAGCCGTTTTCAGATAGCCCTCAATGCAAAGGCTCTAGACGCAAATATTGGTGTGAGAGCTAATTCAATCAAGGAAACACTGCATGTTGGTGAAGGGCATATTGACGAAGGATTAGCCGAGTGGTTCTTGTGGGAGAACAACTCCATTTGGCTCACTAACTTTCACACACCATCAGGCTTCCAAGCAGCTCTCAAGGAAACTCAGTTTTCACACTCTATGCTTAGTGCCCTTTGAGTGCATTATCTAGGAATGAACCTGGTAGATCATCACAATCAAACGAATGCTCCACATGCGGGTTTCACATGCCACCAACTCCACATTCACAGGCAACTTCAGCGCCACAGCCGTTTTCAGATAGCCCTCAATGCAAAGGCTCTAGACGCAAATATTGGTGTGAGAGCTATTCAATCAAGGAAACACTGCATGTTGGTGAAGGGCATATTGAAGAAGGATCAGCCGAGTGGTTCTTGTGGGAGAACAACTCCATTTGGCTCACTAACTTCACACACCATCAGGCTTCCAAGCAGCTCTCAAGGAAACTCAGTTTTCACACTCTATGCTTAGTGCCTTTTGAGTGCCTAGGACTGAAATGAACGTGGTAGAGCATCTCACACAAACGAATGCTCCACATGCGGGTTTCACATGCCAGCAACTCCACATTCACAGGCAACTTCAGCGCCACAGCCGTTTTCAGATAGCCCTCAATGCAAAGGCTCTAGACGCAAATATTGGTGTGAGAGCTAATTCAATCAAGGAAACACTGCATGTGGGTGAAGGGCATATTGAAGAAGGATCAGCCGAGTGGTTCTTGTGGGAGAACAACTCCATTTGGCTCACTAACTTCACACACCATCAGGCTTCCAAGCAGCTCTCAAGGAAACTCAGTTTTCACACTCTATGCTTAGTGCCCTTTGAGTGCATTATCCAGGAATGAACCTGGTAGAACATCCCACACAAACGAATGCTCCACATGCGGGTTTCACATGCCACCAACTCCACATTCACAGGCAACTTCAGCGCCACAGCCGTTTTCAGATAGCCCTCAATGCAAAGGCTCTAGACGCAAATATTGGTGTGAGAGCTAATTCAATCAAGGAAACACTGCATGTTGGTGAAGGGCATATTGAAGAAGGATCAGCCGAGTGGTTCTTGTGGGGAGAACAACTCCATTTGGCTCACTAACTTCACACACCATCAGGCTTCCAAGCAGCTCTCAAGGAAACTCAGTTTTCACACTCTATGCTTAGTGCCCTTTGAGTGCCTAGGACTGACATGAAGCTTGGTGAGCATCCCACACAAACGAATGCTTCACATGCGGGTTTCACATGCCACCAACTCCACATTCACAGGCAACTTCAGCGCCACAGCCGTTTTCAGATAGCCCTCAATGCAAAGGCTCTAGACGCAAATATTGGTGTGAGAGCTAATTCAATCAAGGAAACACTGCATGTTGGTGAAGGGCATATTGAAGAAGGATCAGCCGAGTGGTTCTTGTGGGAGAACAACTCCATTTGGCTCACTAACTTCACACACCATCAGGCTTCCAAGCAGCTCTCAAGGAAACTCAGTTTTCACACTCTATGCTTAGTGCCCTTTGAATGCCTAGGACTGAAATTCCTGGTAGAGCATCCCACACAAACGAATGCTCCACATGCGGGTTTCACATGCCACCAACTCCACATTGACAGGCAACTTCAGCGCCACAGCCGTTTTCAGATAGCCCTCAATGCAAAGGCTCTAGACGCAAATATTGGTGTGAGAGCTAATTCAATCAAGGAAACACTGCATGTTGGTGAAGGGCATATTGAAGAAGGATCAGCCGAGTGGTTCTTGTGGGAGAACAACTCCATTTGGCTCACTAACTTCACACACCATCAGGCTTCCAAGCAGCTCTCAAGGAAACTCAGTTTTCACACTCTATGCTTAGTGCCCTTTGAGTGCATTATCTAGGAATGAACCTGGTAGAGCATCCCACACAAACGAATGCTCCACATGCGGGTTTCACATGCCACCAACTCCACATTCACAGGCAACTTCAGCGCCACAGCCGTTTTCAGATAGCCCTCAATGCAAAGGCTCTAGACGCAAATATTGGTGTGAGAGCTAATTCAATCAAGGAAACACTGCATGTTGGTGAAGGGCATATTGAAGAAGGATCAGCCGAGTGGTTCTTGTGGGAGAACAACTCCATTTGGCTCACTAACTTCACACACCATCAGGCTTCCAAGCAGCTCTCAAGGAACTCAGTTTTCACACTCTATGCTTAGTGCCCTTTGAGTGCATTATCTAGGAATGAACCTGGTAGATCATCACAATCAAACGAATGCTCCACATGCGGGTTTCACATGCCACCAACTCCACATTCACTGGCAACTTCAGCGCCACAGCCGTTTTCAGATAGCCCTCAATGCAAAGGCTCTAGACGCAAATATTGGTGTGAGAGCTAATTCAATCAAGGAAACACTGCATGTTGGTGAAGGGCATATTGAAGAAGGATCAGCCGAGGGGTTCTTGTGGGAGAACAACTCCATTTGGCTCACTAACTTCACACACCATCAGGCTTCCAAGCAGCTCTCAAGGAAACTCAGTTTTCACACTCTATGCTTAGTGCCCTTTGTATGGCTAGGACTGAATGAACCTGGTAGAGCATCCCACACAAACGAATGCTCCACATGTGGGTTTCACATGCCACCAACTCCACATTCACAGGCAACTTCAGCGCCACAGCCGTTTTCAGATAGCCCTCAATGCAAAGGCTCTAGACGCAAATATTGGTGTGAGAGCTAATTCAATCAAGGAAACACTGCATGTTGGTGAAGGGCATATTGAAGAAGGATCAGCCGAGTGGTTCTTGTGGGAGAACAACTCCATTTGGCTCACTAACTTCACACACCATCAGGCTTCCAAGCAGCTCTCAAGGAAACTCAGTTTTCACACTCTATGCTTAGTGCCCTTTGAGTGCATTATCTAGGAATGAACCTGGTAGATCATCACAATCAAACGAATGCTCCACATGCGGGTTTCACATGCCACCAACTCCACATTCACTGGCAACTTCAGCGCCACAGCCGTTTCAGATAGCCCTCAATGCAAAGGCTCTAGACGCAAATATTGGTGTGAGAGCTAATTCAATCAAGGAAACACTGCATGTTGGTGAAGGGCATATTGAAGAAGGATCAGCCGAGGGGTTCTTGTGGGAGAACAACTCCATTTGGCTCACTAACTTCACACACCATCAGGCTTCCAAGCAGCTCTCAAGGAAACTCAGTTTTCACACTCTATGCTTAGTGCCCTTTGTATGGCTAGACTGAAATGAACCTGGTAGAGCATCCCACACAAACGAATGCTCCACATGTGGGTTTCACATGCCACCAACTCCACATTCACAGGCAACTTCAGCGCCACAGCCGTTTTCAGATAGCCCTCAATGCAAAGGCTCTAGACGCAAATATTGGTGTGAGAGCTAATTCAATCAAGGAAACACTGCATGTTGGTGAAGGGCATATTGAAGAAGGATCAGCCGAGTGGTTCTTGTGGGAGAACAACTCCATTTGGCTCACTAACTTCACACACCATCAGGCTTCCAAGCAGCTCTCAAGGAAACTCAGTTTTCACACTCTATGCTTAGTGCCCTTTGAGTGCCTAGGACTGACATGAAGCTTGGTGAGCATCCCACACAAACGAATGCTTCACATGTGGGTTTCACATGCCAGCAACTCCACATTCACAGGCAACTTCAGCGATACAGCCGTTTTCAGATAGCCCTCAATGCAAAGGCTCAAGACAAAAATATTGGTGTGAGAGCTAATTCAATCAAGGAAACACTGCATGTGGGTGAAGGGCATATTGAAGAAGGATCAGCCGAGTGGTTCTTGTGGGAGAACAACTCCATTTGGCTCACTAACTTCACACACCATCAGGCTTCCAAGCAGCTCTCAAGGAAACTCAGTTTTCACACTCTATGCTTAGTGCCCTTTGAGTGCATTATCTAGGAATGAACCTGGTAGATCATCACAATCAAACGAATGCTCCACATGCGGGTTTCACATGCCACCAACTCCACATTCACAGGCAACTTCAGCGCCACAGCCGTTTTCAGATAGCCCTCAATGCAAAGGCTCTAGACGCAAATATTGGTGTGAGAGCTAATTCAATCAAGGAAACACTGCATGTTGGTGAAGGGCATATTGAAGAAGGATCAGCCGAGTGGTTCTTGTGGGAGAACAACTCCATTTGGCTCACTAACTTCACACACCATCAGGCTTCCAAGCAGCTCTCAAGGAAACTCAGTTTTCACACTCTATGCTTAGTGCCTTTGAGTGCCTAGGACTGAAATGAACGTGGTAGAGCATCTCACACAAACGAATGCTCCACATGCGGGTTTCACATGCCAGCAACTCCACATTCACAGGCAACTTCAGCGCCACAGCCGTTTTCAGATAGCCCTCAATGCAAAGGCTCTAGACGCAAATATTGGTGTGAGAGCTAATTCAATCAAGGAAACACTGCATGTGGGTGAAGGGCATATTGAAGAAGGATCAGCCGAGTGGTTCTTGTGGGAGAACAACTCCATTTGGCTCACTAACTTCACACACCATCAGGCTTCCAAGCAGCTCTCAAGGAAACTCAGTTTTCACACTCTATGCTTAGTGCCCTTTGAGTGCATTATCTAGGAATGAACCTGGTAGATCATCACAATCAAACGAATGCTCCACATGCGGGTTTCACATGCCACCAACTCCACATTCACTGGCAACTTCAGCGCCACAGCCGTTTTCAGATAGCCCTCAATGCAAAGGCTCTAGACGCAAATATTGGTGTGAGAGCTAATTCAATCAAGGAAACACTGCATGTTGGTGAAGGGCATATTGAAGAAGGATCAGCCGAGGGGTTCTTGTGGGAGAACAACTCCATTTGGCTCACTAACTTCACACACCATCAGGCTTCCAAGCAGCTCTCAAGGAAACTCAGTTTTCACACTCTATGCTTAGTGCCCTTTGTATGGCTAGGACTGAAATGAACCTGGTAGAGCATCCCACACAAACGAATGCTCCACATGTGGGTTTCACATGCCACCAACTCCACATTCACAGGCAACTTCAGCGCCACAGCCGTTTTCAGATAGCCCTCAATGCAAAGGCTCTAGACGCAAATATTGGTGTGAGAGCTAATTCAATCAAGGAAACACTGCATGTTGGTGAAGGGCATATTGAAGAAGGATCAGCCGAGTGGTTCTTGTGGGAGAACAACTCCATTTGGCTCACTAACTTCACACACCATCAGGCTTCCAAGCAGCTCTCAAGGAAACTCAGTTTTCACACTCTATGCTTAGTGCCCTTTGAGTGCATTATCTAGGAATGAACCTGGTAGATCATCACAATCAAACGAATGCTCCACATGCGGGTTTCACATGCCACCAACTCCACATTCACTGGCAACTTCAGCGCCACAGCCGTTTTCAGATAGCCCTCAATGCAAAGGCTCTAGACGCAAATATTGGTGTGAGAGCTAATTCAATCAAGGAAACACTGCATGTTGGTGAAGGGCATATTGAAGAAGGATCAGCCGAGGGGTTCTTGTGGGAGAACAACTCCATTTGGCTCACTAACTTCACACACCATCAGGCTTCCAAGCAGCTCTCAAGGAAACTCAGTTTTCACACTCTATGCTTAGTGCCCTTTGTATGGCTAGGACTGAAATGAACCTGGTAGAGCATCCCACACAAACGAATGCTCCACATGTGGGTTTCACATGCCACCAACTCCACATTCACAGGCAACTTCAGCGCCACAGCCGTTTTCAGATAGCCCTCAATGCAAAGGCTCTAGACGCAAATATTGGTGTGAGAGCTAATTCAATCAAGGAAACACTGCATGTTGGTGAAGGGCATATTGAAGAAGGATCAGCCGAGTGGTTCTTGTGGGAGAACAACTCCATTTGGCTCACTAACTTCACACACCATCAGGCTTCCAAGCAGCTCTCAAGGAAACTCAGTTTTCACACTCTATGCTTAGTGCCCTTTGAGTGCCTAGGACTGACATGAAGCTTGGTGAGCATCCCACACAAACGAATGCTTCACATGTGGGTTTCACATGCCAGCAACTCCACATTCACAGGCAACTTCAGCGCCACAGCCGTTTTCAGATAGCCCTCAATGCAAAGGCTCAAGACAAAAATATTGGTGTGAGAGCTAATTCAATCAAGGAAACACTGCATGTGGGTGAAGGGCATATTGAAGAAGGATCAGCCGAGTGGTTCTTGTGGGAGAACAACTCCATTTGGCTCACTAACTTCACACACCATCAGGCTTCCAAGCAGCTCTCAAGGAAACTCAGTTTTCACACTCTATGCTTAGTGCCCTTTGAGTGCATTATCTAGGAATGAACCTGGTAGATCATCACAATCAAACGAATGCTCCACATGCGGGTTTCACATGCCACCAACTCCACATTCACAGGCAACTTCAGCGCCACAGCCGTTTTCAGATAGCCCTCAATGCAAAGGCTCTAGACGCAAATATTGGTGTGAGAGCTAATTCAATCAAGGAAACACTGCATGTTGGTGAAGGGCATATTGAAGAAGGATCAGCCGAGTGGTTCTTGTGGGAGAACAACTCCATTTGGCTCACTAACTTCACACACCATCAGGCTTCCAAGCAGCTCTCAAGGAAACTCAGTTTTCACACTCTATGCTTAGTGCCTTTTGAGTGCCTAGGACTGAAATGAACGTGGTAGAGCATCTCACACAAACGAATGCTCCACATGCGGGTTTCACATGCCAGCAACTCCACATTCACAGGCAACTTCAGCGCCACAGCCGTTTTCAGATAGCCCTCAATGCAAAGGCTCTAGACGCAAATATTGGTGTGAGAGCTAATTCAATCAAGGAAACACTGCATGTGGGTGAAGGGCATATTGAAGAAGGATCAGCCGAGTGGTTCTTGTGGGAGAACAACTCCATTTGGCTCACTAACTTCACACACCATCAGGCTTCCAAGCAGCTCTCAAGGAAACTCAGTTTTCACACTCTATGCTTAGTGCCCTTTGAGTGCATTATCTAGGAATGAACCTGGTAGATCATCACAATCAAACGAATGCTCCACATGCGGGTTTCACATGCCACCAACTCCACATTCACAGGCAACTTCAGCGCCACAGCCGTTTTCAGATAGCCCTCAATGCAAAGGCTCTAGACGCAAATATTGGTGTGAGAGCTAATTCAATCAAGGAAACACTGCATGTTGGTGAAGGGCATATTGAAGAAGGATCAGCCGAGTGGTTCTTGTGGGAGAACAACTCCATTTGGCTCACTAACTTCACACACCATCAGGCTTCCAAGCAGCTCTCAAGGAAACTCAGTTTTCACACTCTATGCTTAGTGCCCTTTGAGTGCATTATCTAGGAATGAACCTGGTAGAACATCCCAACAAACGAATGCTCCACATGCGGGTTTCACATGCCACCAACTCCACATTCACAGGCAACTTCAGCGCCACAGCCGTTTTCAGATAGCCCTCAATGCAAAGGCTCTAGACACAAATATTGGTGTGAGAGCTAATTCAATCAAGGAAACACTGCATGTTGGTGAAGGGCATATTGAAGAAGGATCAGCCGAGTGGTTCTTGTGGGAGAACAACTCCATTTGGCTCACTAACTTCACACACCATCAGGCTTCCAAGCAGCTCTCAAGGAAACTCAGTTTTCACACTCTATGCTTAGTGCCCTTTAAATGCCTAGGACTGAAATGAACCTGGTAGAGCATCCCACACAAATGAATGCTCCACATGCGGGTTTCACATGCCACCAACTCCACATTCACAGGCAACTTCAGCGCCACAGCCGTTTTCAGATAGCCCTCAATGCAAAGGCTCTAGACGCAAATATTGGTGTGAGAGCTAATTCAATCAAGGAAACACTGCATGTTGGTGAAGGGCATATTGAAGAAGGATCAGCCGAGTGGTTCTTGTGGGAGAACAACTCCATTTGGCTCACTAACTTCACACACCATCAGGCTTCCAAGCAGCTCTCAAGGAAACTCAGTTTTCACACTCTATGCTTAGTGCCCTTTGAGTGCATTATCTAGGAATGAACCTGGTAGATCATCACAATCAAACGAATGCTCCACATGCGGGTTTCACATGCCACCAACTCCACATTCACTGGCAACTTCAGCGCCACAGCCGTTTTCAGATAGCCCTCAATGCAAAGGCTCTAGACGCAAATATTGGTGTGAGAGCTAATTCAATCAAGGAAACACTGCATGTTGGTGAAGGGCATATTGAAGAAGGATCAGCCGAGTGGTTCTTGTGGGAGAACAACTCCATTTGGCTCACTAACTTCACACACCATCAGGCTTCCAAGCAGCTCTCAAGGAAACTCAGTTTTCACACTCTATGCTTAGTGCCCTTTGAGTGCCTAGGACTGAAATGAACCTGGTAGAGCATCCCACACAAACGAATGCTCCACATGTGGGTTTCACATGCTACCAACTCCACATTCACAGACAACTTCAGCGCCATAGCCGTTTTCAGATAGCCCTCAATGCAAAGGCTCTAGACGCAAATATTGGTGTGAGAGCTAATTCAATCAAGGAAACACTGCATGTTGGTGAAGGGCATATTGAAGAAGGATCAGCCGAGTGGTTCTTGTGGGAGAACAACTCCATTTGGCTCACTAACTTCACACACCATCAGGCTTCCAAGCAGCTCTCAAGGAAACTCAGTTTTCACACTCTATGCTTAGTGCCCTTTGAATGCCTAGGACTGAAATGAACCTGGTAGAGCATCCCACACAAACGAATGCTCCACATGCGGGTTTCACATGCCACCAACTCCACATTGACAGGCAACTTCAGCGCCATAGCCGTTTTCAGATAGCCCTCAATGCAAAGGCTCTAGACGCAAATATTGGTGTGAGAGCTAATTCAATCAAGGAAACACTGCATGTTGGTGAAGGGCATATTGAAGAAGGATCAGCCGAGTGGTTCTTGTGGGAGAACAACTCCATTTGGCTCACTAACTTCACACACCATCAGGCTTCCAAGCAGCTCTCAAGGAAACTCAGTTTTCACACTCTATGCTTAGTGCCTTTTGAGTGCCTAGGACTGAAATGAACGTGGTAGAGCATCTCACACAAACGAATGCTCCACATGCGGGTTTCACATGCCAGCAACTCCACATTCACAGGCAACTTCAGCGCCACAGCCGTTTTCAGATAGCCCTCAATGCAAAGGCTCTAGACGCAAATATTGGTGTGAGAGCTAATTCAATCAAGGAAACACTGCATGTGGGTGAAGGGCATATTGAAGAAGGATCAGCCGAGTGGTTCTTGTGGGAGAACAACTCCATTTGGCTCACTAACTTCACACACCATCAGGCTTCCAAGCAGCTCTCAAGGAAACTCAGTTTTCACACTCTATGCTTAGTGCCCTTTGAGTGCATTATCTAGGAATGAACCTGGTAGAACATCCCAACAAACGAATGCTCCACATGCGGGTTTCACATGCCACCAACTCCACATTCACAGGCAACTTCAGCGCCACAGCCGTTTTCAGATAGCCCTCAATGCAAAGGCTCTAGACACAAATATTGGTGTGAGAGCTAATTCAATCAAGGAAACACTGCATGTTGGTGAAGGGCATATTGAAGAAGGATCAGCCGAGTGGTTCTTGTGGGAGAACAACTCCATTTGGCTCACTAACTTCACACACCATCAGGCTTCCAAGCAGCTCTCAAGGAAACTCAGTTTTCACACTCTATGCTTAGTGCCCTTTGAGTGCCTAGGACTGAAATGAACCTGGTAGAGCATCCCACACAAACGAATGCTCCACATGCGGGTTTCACATGCCACCAACTCCACATTCACAGGCAACTTCAGCGCCACAGCCGTTTTCAGATAGCCCTCAATGCAAAGGCTCTAGACGCAAATATTGGTGTGAGAGCTAATTCAATCAAAGAAACAATGCATGTTGGTGAAGGGCATATTGAAGAAGGATCAGCCGAGTGGTTCTTGTGGGAGAACAACTCCATTTGGCTCACTAACTTCACACACCATCAGGCTTCCAAGCAGCTCTCAAGGAAACTCAGTTTTCACACTCTATGCTTAGTGAAGTTTGCGTGCATTATCTAGGAATGAACCTGGTAGAGCATCCCACACAAACGAATGCTCCACATGCGGGTTTCACATGCCACCAACTCCACATTCACAGGCAACTTCAGCGCCACAGCCGTTTTCAGATAGCCCTCAATGCAAAGGCTCTAGACGCAAATATTGGTGTGAGAGCTAATTCAATCAAGGAAACACTGCATGTTGGTGAAGGGCATATTGAAGAAGGATCAGCCGAGTGGTTCTTGTGGGAGAACAACTCCATTTGGCTCACTAACTTCACACACCATCAGGCTTCCAAGCAGCTCTCAAGGAAACTCAGTTTTCACACTCTATGCTTAGTGCCCTTTGAGTGCATTATCTAGGAATGAACCTGGTAGAGCATCCCACACAAACGAATGCTCCACATGCGGGTTTCACATGCTACCAACTCCACATTGACAGGCAACTTCAGCGCCACAGCCGTTTTCAGATAGCCCTCAATGCAAAGGCTCTAGACGCAAATATTGGTGTGAGAGCTAATTCAATCAAGGAAACACTGCATGTTGGTGAAGGGCATATTGAAGAAGGATCAGCCGAGTGGTTCTTGTGGGAGAACAACTCCACTTGGCTCACTAACTTCACACACCATCAGGCTTCCAAGCAGCTCTCAAGGAAACTCAGTTTTCACACTCTATGCTTAGTGCCCTTTGAGTGCATTATCTAGGAATGAACCTGGTAGAGCATCCCACACATACGAATGCTCCACATGCGGGTTTCACATGCCACCAACTCCACATTCACAGGCAACTTCAGCGCCACAGCCGTTTACAGATAGCACTCAATGCAAAGGCTCTAGACGCAAATATTGGTGTGAGAGCTAATTCAATCAAGGAAACACTGCATGTTGGTGAAGGGCATATTGAAGAAGGATCAGCCGAGTGGTTCTTGTGGGAGAACAACTCCATTTGGCTCACTAACTTCACACACCACCAGGCTTCCAAGCAGCTCTCAAGGAAACTCAGTTTTCACACTCTATGCTTAGTGCCCTTTGAGTG
Organism: Ochotona princeps; assembly: GCF_030435755.1. Lineage (NCBI taxonomy): Eukaryota > Metazoa > Chordata > Mammalia > Lagomorpha > Ochotonidae > Ochotona > Ochotona princeps. Next base: position 21,155 of record NW_026700414.1, on the reverse strand, counting down.
CATTATCTAGGAATGAACCTGGTAGAACATCCCACACAAACGAATGCTCCACATGCGGGTTTCACATGCCACCAACTCCACATTCACAGGCAACTTCAGCGCCACAGCCGTTTTCAGATAGCCCTCAATGCAAAGGCTCTAGACGCAAATATTGGTGTGAGAGCTAATTCAATCAAGGAAACACTGCATGTTGGTGAAGGGCATATTGAAGAAGGATCAGCCGAGTGGTTCTTGTGGGAGAACAACTCCATTTGGCTCACTAACTTCACACACCATCAGGCTTCCAAGCAGCTCTCAAGGAAACTCAGTTTTCACACTCTATGCTTAGTGCCCTTTGAATGCCTAGGACTGAAATGAACCTGGTAGAGCATCCCACACAAACGAATGCTCCACATGCGGGTTTCACATGCCACCAACTCCACATTGACAGGCAACTCCAGCGCCATAGCCGTTTTCAGATAGCCCTCAATGCAAAGGCTCTAGACGCAAATATTGGTGTGAGAGCTAATTCAATCAAGGAAACACTGCATGTTGGTGAAGGGCATATTGAAGAAGGATCAGCCGAGTGGTTCTTGTGGGAGAACAACTCCATTTGGCTCACTAACTTCACACACCATCAGGCTTCCAAGCAGCTCTCAAGGAAACTCAGTTTTCACACTCTATGCTTAGTGCCCTTTGCGTGCATTATCTAGGAATGAACCTGGTAGAGCATCCCACACAAACGAATGCTCCACATGTGGGTTTCACATGCCACCAACTCCACATTCACAGGCAACTTCAGCGCCACAGCCGTTTTCAGATAGCCCTCAATGCAAAGGCTCTAGACGCAAATATTGGTGTGAGAGCTAATTCAATCAAGGAAACACTGCATGTTGGTGAAGGGCATATTGAAGAAGGATCAGCCGAGTGGTTCTTGTGGGAGAACAACTCCATTTGGCTCACTAACTTCACACACCATCAGGCTTCCAAGCAGCTCTCAAGGAAACTCAGTTTTCACACTCTATGCTTAGTGCCCTTTGAGTGCATTATCTAGGAATGAACCTGGTAGAGCATCCCACACAAACGAATGCTCCACATGCGGGTTTCACATGCTACCAACTCCACATTGACAGGCAACTTCAGCGCCACAGTCGTTTTCAGATAGCCCTCAATGCAAAGGCTCTAGACGCAAATATTGGTGTGAGAGCTAATTCAATCAAGGAAACACTGCATGTTGGTGAAGGGCATATTGAAGAAGGATCAGCCGAGTGGTTCTTGTGGGAGAACAACTCCACTTGGCTCACTAACTTCACACACCATCAGGCTTCCAAGCAGCTCTCAAGGAAACGCAGTTTTCACACTCTATGCTTAGTGCCCTTTGAGTGCATTATCTAGGAATGAACCTGGTAGAGCATCCCACACAAACGAATGCTCCACATGCGGGTTTCACATGCCACCAACTCCACATTCACAGGCAACTTCAGCGCCACAGCCGTTTACAGATAGCACTCAATGCAAAGGCTCTAGACGCAAATATTGGTGTGAGAGCTAATTCAATCAAGGAAACACTGCATGTTGGTGAAGGGCATATTGAAGAAGGATCAGCCGACTGGTTCTTGTGGGAGAACAACTCCATTTGGCTCACTAACTTCACACACCATCAGGCTTCCAAGCAGCTCTCAAGGAAACTCAGTTTTCACACTCTATGCTTAGTGCCCTTTGAGTGCCTAGGACTGAAATGAACCTGGTAGAGCATCCCACACAAACGAATGCTCCACATGCGGGTTTCACATGCCACCAACTCCACATTCACAGGCAACTCCAGCGCCATAGCCGTTTTCAGATAGCCCTCAATGCAAAGGCTCTAGACGCAAATATTGGTGTGAGAGCTAATTCAATCAAGGAAACACTGCATGTTGGTGAAGGGCATATTGAAGAAGGATCAGCCGAGTGGTTCTTGTGGGAGAACAACTCCATTTGGCTCACTAACTTCACACACCATCAGGCTTCCAAGCAGCTCTCAAGGAAACTCAGTTTTCACACTCTATGCTTAGTGCCCTTTGCGTGCATTATCTAGGAATGAACCTGGTAGAGCATCCCACACAAACGAATGCTCCACATGTGGGTTTCACATGCCACCAACTCCACATTCACAGGCAACTTCAGCGCCACAGCCGTTTTCAGATAGCCCTCAATGCAAAGGCTCTAGACGCAAATATTGGTGTGAGAGCTAATTCAATCAAGGAAACACTGCATGTTGGTGAAGGGCATATTGAAGAAGGATCAGCCGAGTGGTTCTTGTGGGAGAACAACTCCATTTGGCTCACTAACTTCACACACCATCAGGCTTCCAAGCAGCTCTCAAGGAAACTCAGTTTTCACACTCTATGCTTAGTGCCCTTTGAGTGCATTATCTAGGAATGAACCTGGTAGAGCATCCCACACAAACGAATGCTCCACATGCGGGTTTCACATGCTACCAACTCCACATTGACAGGCAACTTCAGCGCCACAGCCGTTTTCAGATAGCCCTCAATGCAAAGGCTCTAGACGCAAATATTGGTGTGAGAGCTAATTCAATCAAGGAAACAATGCATGTTGGTGAAGGGCATATTGAAGAAGGATCAGCCGAGTGGTTCTTGTGGGAGAACAACTCCATTTGGCTCACTAACTTCACACACCACCAGGCTTCCAAGCAGCTCTCAAGGAAACTCAGTTTTCACACTCTATGCTTAGTGCCCTTTGAGTGCATTATCTAGGAATGAACCTGGTAGAGCATCCCACACAAACGAATGCTCCACATGTGGGTTTCACATGCCACCAACTCCACATTCACAGGCAACTTCAGCGCCACAGCCGTTTTCAGATAGCCCTCAATGCAAAGGCTCTAGACGCAAATATTGGTGTGAGAGCTAATTCAATCAAGGAAACACTGCATGTTGGTGAAGGGCATATTGAAGAAGGATCAGCCGAGTGGTTCTTGTGGGAGAACAACTCCATTTGGCTCACTAACTTCACACACCATCAGGCTTCCAAGCAGCTCTCAAGGAAACTCAGTTTTCACACTCTATGCTTAGTGCCCTTTGAGTGCATTATCCAGGAATGAACCTGGTAGATCATCACAATCAAACGAATGCTCCACATGCGGGTTTCACATGCCACCAACTCCACATTCACAGGCAACTTCAGCGCCACAGCCGTTTTCAGATAGCCCTCAATGCAAAGGCTCTAGACGCAAATATTGGTGTGAGAGCTAATTCAATCAAGGAAACACTGCATGTTGGTGAAGGGCATATTGAAGAAGGATCAGCCGAGTGGTTCTTGTGGGAGAACAACTCCATTTGGCTCACTAACTTCACACACCATCAGGCTTCCAAGCAGCTCTCAAGGAAACTCAGTTTTCACACTCTATGCTTAGTGCCCTTTGAGTGCATTATCTAGGAATGAACCTGGTAGAGCATCCCACACAAACTAATGCTCCACATGCGGGTTTCACATGCCACCAACTCCACATTCACAGGCAACTTCCGCGCCACAGCCGTTTTCAGATAGCCCTCAATGCAAAGGCTCTAGACACAAATATTGGTGTGAGAGCTAATTCAATCAAGGAAACACTGCATGTGGGTGAAGGGCATATTGAAGAAGGATCAGCCGAGTGGTTCTTGTGGGAGAACAACTCCATTTGGCTCACTAACTTCACACACCATCAGGCTTCCAAGCAGCTCTCAAGGAAACTCAGTTTTCGCACTCTATGCTTAGTGCCCTTTGAGTGCATTATCTAGGAATGAACCTGGTAGAACATCCCACACAAACGAATGCTCCACATGCGGGTTTCACATGCCACCAACTCCACATTCACAGGCAACTTCAGCGCCACAGCCGTTTTCAGATAGCCCTCAATGCAAAGGCTCTAGACACAAATATTGGTGTGAGAGCTAATTCAATCAAGGAAACACTGCATGTGGGTGAAGGGCATATTGAAGAAGGATCAGCCGAGTGGTTCTTGTGGGAGAACAACTCCATTTGGCTCACTAACTTCACACACCATCAGGCTTCCAAGCAGCTCTCAAGGAAACTCAGTTTTCACACTCTATGCTTAGTGCCCTTTGAGTGCATTATCCAGGAATGAACCTGGTAGAGCATCCCACACAAACGAATGCTCCACATGCGGGTTTCACATGCCACCAACTCCACATTCACAGGCAACTTCAGCGCCACAGCCGTTTTCAGATAGCCCTCAATGCAAAGGATCTAGACGCAAATATTTGTGTGAGAGCTAATTCAATCAAGGAAACACTGCATGTTGGTGAAGGGCATATTGAAGAAGGATCAGCCGAGTGGTTCTTGTGGGAGAACAACTCCATTTGGCTCACTAACTTCACACACCATCAGGCATCCAAGCAGCTCTCAAGGAAACTCAGTTTTCACACTCTATGCTTAGTGCCCTTTGAGTGCATGATCTAGGAATGAACCTGGTAGAGCATCCCACACAAACGAATGCTCCACATGTGGGTTTCACATGCCACCAACTCCACATTCACAGGCAACTTCAGCGCCACAGCCGTTTTCAGATAGCCCTCAATGCAAAGGCTCTAGACGCAAATATTGGTGTGAGAGCTAATTCAATCAAGGAAACACTGCATGTTGGTGAAGGGCATATTGAAGAAGGATCAGCCGAGTGGTTCTTGTGGGAGAACAACTCCATTTGGCTCACTAACTTCACACACCATCAGGCTTCCAAGCAGCTCTCAAGGAAACTCAGTTTTCACACTCTATGCTTAGTGCCTTTTGAGTGCCTAGGACTGAAATGAACCTGGTAGAGCATCTCACACAAACGAATGCTCCACATGCGGGTTTCACATGCCAGCAACTCCACATTCACAGGCAACTTCAGCGCCACAGCCGTTTTCAGATAGCCCTCAATGCAAAGGCTCTAGACGCAAATATTGGTGTGAGAGCTAATTCAATCAAGGAAACACTGCATGTGGGTGAAGGGCATATTGAAGAAGGATCAGCCGAGTGGTTCTTGTGGGAGAACAACTCCATTTGGCTCACTAACTTCACACACCATCAGGCTTCCAAGCAGCTCTCAAGGAAACTCAGTTTTCACACTCTATGCTTAGTGCCCTTTGAGTGCATTATCTAGGAATGAACCTGGTAGATCATCACAATCAAACGAATGCTCCACATGCGGGTTTCACATGCCACCAACTCCACATTCACAGGCAACTTCAGCGCCACAGCCGTTTTCAGATAGCCCTCAATGCAAAGGCTCTAGACGCAAATATTGGTGTGAGAGCTAATTCAATCAAGGAAACACTGCATGTTGGTGAAGGGCATATTGAAGAAGGATCAGCCGAGTGGTTCTTGTGGGAGAACAACTCCATTTGGCTCACTAACTTCACACACCATCAGGCTTCCAAGCAGCTCTCAAGGAAACTCAGTTTTCACACTCTATGCTTAGTGCCCTTTGAGTGCATTATCTAGGAATGAACCTGGTAGAGCATCCCACACAAACGAATGCTCCACATGCGGGTTTCACATGCCACCAACTCCACATTCACAGGCAACTTCCGCGCCACAGCCGTTTTCAGATAGCCCTCAATGCAAAGGCTCTAGACACAAATATTGGTGTGAGAGCTAATTCAATCAAGGAAACACTGCATGTGGGTGAAGGGCATATTGAAGAAGGATCAGCCGAGTGGTTCTTGTGGGAGAACAACTCCATTTGGCTCACTAACTTCACACACCATCAGGCTTCCAAGCAGCTCTCAAGGAAACTCAGTTTTCACACTCTATGCTTAGTGCCCTTTGAGTGCCTAGGACTGAAATGATCCTGGTAGAGCATCCCACACAAACGAATGCTCCACATGCGGGTTTCACATGCCACCAACTCCACATTCACAGGCAACTTCACCGCCATAGCCGTTTTCAGATAGCCCTCAATGCAAAGGCTCTAGACGCAAATATTGGTGTGAGAGCTAATTCAATCAAGGAAACACTGCATGTTGGTGAAGGGCATATTGACGAAGGATTAGCCGAGTGGTTCTTGTGGGAGAACAACTCCATTTGGCTCACTAACTTCACACACCATCAGGCTTCCAAGCAGCTCTCAAGGAAACTCAGTTTTCACACTCTATGCTTAGTGCCCTTTGAGTGCATTATCCAGGAATGAACCTGGTAGAACATCCCACACAAACGAATGCTCCACATGCGTTTTTCACATGCCACCAACTCCACATTCACAGGCAACTTCAGCGCCACAGCCGTTTTCAGATAGCCCTCAATGCAAAGGATCTAGACGCAAATATTGGTGTGAGAGCTAATTCAATCAAGGAAACACTGCATGTTGGTGAAGGGCATATTGAAGAAGGATCAGCTGAGTGGTTCTTGTGGGAGAACAACTCCATTTGGCTCACTAACTTCACACACCATCAGGCTTCCAAGCAGCTCTCAAGGAAACTCAGTTTTCACACTCTATGCTTAGTGCCCTTTGAGTGCATTATCCAGGAATGAACCTGGTAGAGCATCCCACACAAACGAATGCTCCACATGCGGGTTTCACATGCCACCAACTCCACATTCACAGGCAACTTCAGCGCCACAGCCGTTTTCAGATAGCCCTCAATGCAAAGGCTCTAGACGCAAATAATGGTGTGAGAGCTAATTCAATCAAGGAAACACTGCATGTTGGTGAAGGGCATATTGAAGAAGGATCAGCCGAGTGGTTCTTGTGGGAGAACAACTCCATTTGGCTCACTAACTTCACACACCATCAGGCTTCCAAGCAGCTCTCAAGGAAACTCAGTTTTCACACTCTATGCTTAGTGCCCTTTGAGTGCCTACGACTGACATGAAGCTTGGTGAGCATCCCACACAAACGAATGCTTCACATGTGGGTTTCACATGCCACCAACTCCACATTCACAGGCAACTTCAGCGCCACAGCCGTTTTCAGATAGCCCTCAATGCAAAGGCTCAAGACACAAATATTGGTGTGAGAGCTAATTCAATCAAGGAAACACTGCATGTGGGTAAAGGGCATATTGAAGAAGGACCAGCCGAGTGGTTCTTGTGGGAGAACAACTCCATTTGGCTCACTAACTTCACACACCATCAGGCTTCCAAGCAGCTCTCAAGGAAACTCAGTTTTCACACTCTATGCTTAGTGCCCTTTGAGTGCATTATCTAGGAATGAACCTGGTAGAGCATCCCACACAAACGAATGCTCCACATGCGGGTTTCACATGCCACCAACTCCACATTCACAGGCAACTTCAGCGCCACAGCCGTTTTCAGATAGCCCTCAATGCAAAGGCTCTAGACGCAAATATTGGTGTGAGAGCTAATTCAATCAAGGAAACACAGCATGTTGGTGAAGGGCATATTGAAGAAGGATCAGCCGAGTGGTTCTTGTGGGAGAACAACTCCATTTGGCTCACTAACTTCACACACCATCCAGCTTCCTAGCAGCTCTCAAGGAAACTCAGTTTTCACACTCTATGCTTAGTGCCCTTTGAGTGCATTATCTAGGAATGAACCTGGTAGAGCATCCCACACAAACGAATGCTCCACATGCGGGTTTTACATGCCACCAACTCCACATTCACAGGCAACTTCAGCGCCACAGCCGTTTACAGATAGCACTCAATGCAAAGGCTCTAGACGCAAATATTGGTGTGAGAGCTAATTCAATCAAGGAAACACTGCATGTTGGTGAAGGGCATATTGAAGAAGGATCAGCCGAGTGGTTCTTGTGGGAGAACAACTCCATTTGGCTCACTAACTTCACACACCATCAGGCTTCCAAGCAGCTCTCAAGGAAACTCAGTTTTCACACTCTATGCTTAGTGCCCTTTGAGTGCCTAGGACTGAAATGAACCTGGTAGAGCATCCCACACAAACGAATGCTCCACATGCGGGTTTCACATGCCACCAACTCCACATTCACAGGCAACTTCAGCGCCACAGCCGTTTTCAGATAGCCCTCAATGCAAAGGCTCTAGACACAAATATTGGTGTGAGAGCTAATTCAATCAAGGAAACACTGCATGTGGGTGAAGGGCATATTGAAGAAGGATCAGCCGAGTGGTTCTTGTGGGAGAACAACTCCATTTGGCTCACTAACTTCACACACCATCAGGCTTCCAAGCAGCTCTCAAGGAAACTCAGTTTTCACAATCTATGCTTAGTGCCCTTTGAATGCCTAGGACTGAAATGAACCTGGTAGAGCATCCCACACAAACGAATGCTCCACATGCGGGTTTCACATGCCACCAACTCCACATTCACAGGCAACTTCAGCGCCACAGCCGTTTTCAGATAGCCCTCAATGCAAAGGCTCTAGACGCAAATAGTGGTGTGAGAGCTAATTCAATCAAGGAAACACTGCATGTTGGTGAAGGGCATATTGAAGAAGGATCAGCCGAGTGGTTCTTGTGGGAGAACAACTCCATTTGGCTCACTAACTTCACACACCATCAGGCATCCAAGCAGCTCTCAAGGAAACTCAGTTTTCACACTCTATGCTTAGTGCCCTTTGAGTGCATGATCTAGGAATGAACCTGGTAGAGCATCCCACACAAACGAATGCTCCACATGTGGGTTTCACATGCCACCAACTCCACATTCACAGGCAACTTCAGTGCCACAGCCGTTTTCAGATAGCCCTCAATGCAAAGGCTCTAGACGCAAATATTGGTGTGAGAGCTAATTCAATCAAGGAAACACTGCATGTTGGTGAAGGGCATATTGAAGAAGGATCAGCCGAGTGGTTCTTGTGGGAGAACAACTCCATTTGGCTCACTAACTTCACACACCATCAGGCTTCCAAGCAGCTCTCAAGGAAACTCAGTTTTCACACTCTATGCTTAGTGCCCTTTGAATGCCTAGGACTGAAATGAACCTGGTAGAGCATCCCACACAAACGAATGCTCCACATGCGGGTTTCACATGCCACCAACTCCACATTGACAGGCAACTTCACCGCCATAGCCGTTTTCAGATAGCCCTCAATGCAAAGGCTCTAGACGCAAATATTGGTGTGAGAGCTAATTCAATCAAGGAAACACTGCATGTTGGTGAAGGGCATATTGACGAAGGATTAGCCGAGTGGTTCTTGTGGGAGAACAACTCCATTTGGCTCACTAACTTCACACACCATCAGGCTTCCAAGCAGCTCTCAAGGAAACTCAGTTTTCGCACTCTATGCTTAGTGCCCTTTGAGTGCATTATCTAGGAATGAACCTGGTAGAACATCCCACACAAACGAATGCTCCACATGCGTTTTTCACATGCCACCAACTCCACATTCACAGGCAACTTCAGCGCCACAGCCGTTTTCAGATAGCCCTCAATGCAAAGGCTCTAGACGCAAATATTGGTGTGAGAGCTAATTCAATCAAGGAAACACTGCATGTGGGTGAAGGGCATATTGAAGAAGGATCAGCCGAGTGGTTCTTGTGGGAGAACAACTCCATTTGGCTCACTAACTTCACACACCATCAGGCTTCCAAGCAGCTCTCAAGGAAACTCAGTTTTCACACTCTATGCTTAGTGCCCTTTGAGTGCATTATCCAGGAATGAACCTGGTAGAGCATCCCACACAAACGAATGCTCCACATGCGGGTTTCACATGCCACCAACTCCACATTCACAGGCAACTTCAGCGCCACAGCCGTTTTCAGATAGCCCTCAATGCAAAGGATCTAGACGCAAATATTTGTGTGAGAGCTAATTCAATCAAGGAAACACTGCATGTTGGTGAAGGGCATATTGAAGAAGGATCAGCCGAGTGGTTCTTGTGGGAGAACAACTCCATTTGGCTCACTAACTTCACACACCATCAGGCATCCAAGCAGCTCTCAAGGAAACTCAGTTTTCACACTCTATGCTTAGTGCCCTTTGAGTGCATGATCTAGGAATGAACCTGGTAGAGCATCCCACACAAACGAATGCTCCACATGTGGGTTTCACATGCCACCAACTCCACATTCACAGGCAACTTCAGCGCCACAGCCGTTTTCAGATAGCCCTCAATGCAAAGGCTCTAGACGCAAATATTGGTGTGAGAGCTAATTCAATCAAGGAAACACTGCATGTTGGTGAAGGGCATATTGAAGAAGGATCAGCCGAGTGGTTCTTGTGGGAGAACAACTCCATTTGGCTCACTAACTTCACACACCATCAGGCTTCCAAGCAGCTCTCAAGGAAACTCAGTTTTCACACTCTATGCTTAGTGCCTTTTGAGTGCCTAGGACTGAAATGAACCTGGTAGAGCATCTCACACAAACGAATGCTCCACATGCGGGTTTCACATGCCAGCAACTCCACATTCACAGGCAACTTCAGCGCCACAGCCGTTTTCAGATAACCCTCAATGCAAAGGCTCTAGACGCAAATATTGGTGTGAGAGCTAATTCAATCAAGGAAACACTGCATGTGGGTGAAGGGCATATTGAAGAAGGATCAGCCGAGTGGTTCTTGTGGGAGAACAACTCCATTTGGCTCACTAACTTCACACACCATCAGGCTTCCAAGCAGCTCTCAAGGAAACTCAGTTTTCACACTCTATGCTTAGTGCCCTTTGAGTGCATTATCTAGGAATGAACCTGGTAGAGCATCCCACACAAACGAATGCTCCACATGCGGGTTTCACATGCCACCAACTCCACATTCACAGGCAACTTCAGCGCCACAGCCGTTTTCAGATAGCCCTCAATGCAAAGGCTCTAGACGCAAATATTGGTGTGAGAGCTAATTCAATCAAGGAAACACTGCATGTTGGTGAAGGGCATATTGAAGAAGGATCAGCCGAGTGGTTCTTGTGGGAGAACAACTCCATTTGGCTCACTAACTTCACACACCATCAGGCTTCCAAGCAGCTCTCAAGGAAACTCAGTTTTCACACTCTAAGCTTAGTGCCCTTTGAGTGCATTATCTAGGAATGAACCTGGTAGAGCATCCCACACAAACGAATGCTCCACATGCGGGTTTCACATGCCACCAACTCCACATTCACAGGCAACTTCCGCGCCACAGCCGTTTTCAGATAGCCCTCAATGCAAAGGCTCTAGACACAAATATTGGTGTGAGAGCTAATTCAATCAAGGAAACACTGCATGTGGGTGAAGGGCATATTGAAGAAGGATCAGCCGAGTGGTTCTTGTGGGAGAACAACTCCATTTGGCTCACTAACTTCACACACCATCAGGCTTCCAAGCAGCTCTCAAGGAAACTCAGTTTTCACACTCTATGCTTAGTGCCCTTTGAGTGCCTAGGACTGAAATGAACCTGGTAGAGCATCCCACACAAACGAATGCTCCACATGCGGGTTTCACATGCCACCAACTCCACATTGACAGGCAACTTCACCGCCATAGCCGTTTTCAGATAGCCCTCAATGCAAAGGCTCTAGACGCAAATATTGGTGTGAGAGCTAATTCAATCAAGGAAACACTGCATGTTGGTGAAGGGCATATTGACGAAGGATTAGCCGAGTGGTTCTTGTGGGAGAACAACTCCATTTGGCTCACTAACTTCACACACCATCAGGCTTCCAAGCAGCTCTCAAGGAAACTCAGTTTTCACACTCTATGCTTAGTGCCCTTTGAGTGCATTATCCAGGAATGAACCTGGTAGAACATCCCACACAAACGAATGCTCCACATGCGTTTTTCACATGCCACCAACTCCACATTCACAGGCAACTTCAGCGCCACAGCCGTTTTCCGATAGCCCTCAATGCAAAGGATCTAGACGCAAATATTGGTGTGAGAGCTAATTCAATCAAGGAAACACTGCATGTTGGTGAAGGGCATATTGAAGAAGGATCAGCCGAGTGGTTCTTGTGGGAGAACAACTCCATTTGGCTCACTAACTTCACACACCATCAGGCTTCCAAGCAGCTCTCAAGGAAACTCAGTTTTCACACTCTATGCTTAGTGCCCTTTGAGTGCATTATCCAGGAATGAACCTGGTAGAGCATCCCACACAAACGAATGCTCCACATGCGGGTTTCACATGCCACCAACTCCACATTCACAGGCAACTTCAGCGCCACAGCCGTTTTCAGATAGCCCTCAATGCAAAGGCTCTAGACGCAAATAATGGTGTGAGAGCTAATTCAATCAAGGAAACACTGCATGTTGGTGAAGGGCATATTGAAGAAGGATCAGCCGAGTGGTTCTTGTGGGAGAACAACTCCATTTGGCTCACTAACTTCACACACCATCAGGCTTCCAAGCAGCTCTCAAGGAAACTCAGTTTTCACACTCTATGCTTAGTGCCATTTGAGTGCCTACGACTGACATGAAGCTTGGTGAGCATCCCACACAAACGAATGCTTCACATGTGGGTTTCACATGCCACCAACTCCACATTCACAGGCAACTTCAGCGCCACAGCCGTTTTCAGATAGCCCTCAATGCAAAGGCTCAAGACACAAATATTGGTGTGAGAGCTAATTCAATCAAGGAAACACTGCATGTGGGTAAAGGGCATATTGAAGAAGGACCAGCCGAGTGGTTCTTGTGGGAGAACAACTCCATTTGGCTCACTAACTTCACACACCATCAGGCTTCCAAGCAGCTCTCAAGGAAACTCAGTTTTCACACTCTATGCTTAGTGCCCTTTGAGTGCATTATCTAGGAATGAACCTGGTAGAGCATCCCACACAAACGAATGCTCCACATGCGGGTTTCACATGCCACCAACTCCACATTCACAGGCAACTTCAGCGCCACAGCCGTTTTCAGATAGCCCTCAATGCAAAGGCTCTAGACGCAAATATTGGTGTGAGAGCTAATTCAATCAAGGAAACACAGCATGTTGGTGAAGGGCATATTGAAGAAGGATCAGCCGAGTGGTTCTTGTGGGAGAACAACTCCATTTGGCTCACTAACTTCACACACCATCCAGCTTCCTAGCAGCTCTCAAGGAAACTCAGTTTTCACACTCTATGCTTAGTGCCCTTTGAGTGCATTATCTAGGAATGAACCTGGTAGAACATCCCACACAAACGAATGCTCCACATGCGGGTTTTACATGCCACCAACTCCACATTCACAGGCAACTTCAGCGCCACAGCCGTTTACAGATAGCACTCAATGCAAAGGCTCTAGACGCAAATATTGGTGTGAGAGCTAATTCAATCAAGGAAACACTGCATGTTGGTGAAGGGCATATTGAAGAAGGATCAGCCGAGTGGTTCTTGTGGGAGAACAACTCCATTTGGCTCACTAACTTCACACACCATCAGGCTTCCAAGCAGCTCTCAAGGAAACTCAGTTTTCACACTCTATGCTTAGTGCCCTTTGAATGCCTAGGACTGAAATGAACCTGGTAGAGCATCCCACACAAACGAATGCTCCACATGCGGGTTTCACATGCCACCAACTCCACATTCACAGGCAACTTCAGCGCCACAGCCGTTTTCAGATAGCCCTCAATGCAAAGGCTCTAGACACAAATATTGGTGTGAGAAGTAATTCAATCAAGGAAACACTGCATGTGGGTGAAGGGCATATTGAAGAAGGATCAGCCGAGTGGTTCTTGTGGGAGAACAACTCCATTTGGCTCACTAACTTCACACACCATCAGGCTTCCAAGCAGCTCTCAAGGAAACTCAGTTTTCACACTCTATGCTTAGTGCCCTTTGAATGCCTAGGACTGAAATGAACCTGGTAGAGCATCCCACACAAACGAATGCTCCACATGCGGGTTTCACATGCCACCAACTCCACATTCACAGGCAACTTCAGCGCCACAGCCGTTTTCAGATAGCCCTCAATGCAAAGGCTCTAGACGCAAATATTGGTGTGAGAGCTAATTCAATCAAGGAAACACTGCATGTTGGTGAAGGGCATATTGAAGAAGGATCAGCCGAGTGGTTCTTGTGGGAGAACAACTCCATTTGGCTCACTAACTTCACACACCATCAGGCATCCAAGCAGCTCTCAAGGAAACTCAGTTTTCACACTCTATGCTTAGTGCCCTTTGAGTGCATGATCTAGGAATGAACCTGGTAGAGCATCCCACACAAACGAATGCTCCACATGTGGGTTTCACTGCCACCAACTCCACATTCACAGGCAACTTCAGTGCCACAGCCGTTTTCAGATAGCCCTCAATGCAAAGGCTCTAGACGCAAATATTGGTGTGAGAGCTAATTCAATCAAGGAAACACTGCATGTTGGTGAAGGGCATATTGAAGAAGGATCAGCCGAGTGGTTCTTGTGGGAGAACAACTCCATTTGGCTCACTAACTTCACACACCATCAGGCTTCCAAGCAGCTCTCAAGGAAACTCAGTTTTCACACTCTATGCTTAGTGCCTTTTGAGTGCCTAGGACTGAAATGAACCTGGTAGAGCATCTCACACAAACGAATGCTCCACATGCGGGTTTCACATGCCAGCAACTCCACATTCACAGGCAACTTCAGCGCCACAGCCGTTTTCAGATAGCCCTCAATGCAAAGGCTCTAGACGCAAATATTGGTGTGAGAGCTAATTCAATCAAGGAAACACTGCATGTGGGTGAAGGGCATATTGAAGAAGGATCAGCCGAGTGGTTCTTGTGGGAGAACAACTCCATTTGGCTCACTAACTTCACACACCATCAGGCTTCCAAGCAGCTCTCAAGGAAACTCAGTTTTCACACTCTATGCTTAGTGCCCTTTGAGTGCATTATCTAGGAATGAACCTGGTAGAACATCCCACACAAACGAATGCTCCACATGCGGGTTTCACATGACAGCAACTCCACATTCACAGGCAACTTCAGCGCCACAGCCGTTTTCAGATAGCCCTCAATGCAAAGGCTCTAGACGCAAATATTGGTGTGAGAGCTAATTCAATCAAGGAAACACTGCATGTTGGTGAAGGGCATATTGAAGAAGGATCAGCCGAGTGGTTCTTGTGGGAGAACAACTCCATTTGGCTCACTAACTTCACACACCATCAGGCTTCCAAGCAGCTCTTAAGGAAACTCAGTTTTCACACTCTATGCTTAGTGCCCTTTGAGTGCATTATCTAGGAATGAACCTGGTAGAGCATCCCACATAAACAGATGCTCCACATGTGGGTTTCACATGCAACCAACTCCACATTCACAGGCAACTTCAGCGCCACAGCCGTTTCAGATAGCCCTCAATGCAAAGGCTCTAGACGCAAATATTGGTGTGAGAGCTAATTCAATCAAGGAAACACTGCATGTTGGTGAAGGGCATATTGAAGAAGGATCAGCCGAGTGGTTCTTGTGGGAGAACAACTCCATTTGGCTCACTAACTTCACACACCATCAGGCTTCCAAGCAGCTCTCAAGGAAACTCAGTTTTCACACTCTATGCTTAGTGCCCTTTGAGTGCATTATCTAGGAATGAACCTGGTGGAGCATCCCACACAAACAAATGCTCCACATGCGGGTTTCACATGCCACCAACTCCACATTCACAGGCAACTTCAGCGCCACAGCCGTTTTCAGATAGCCCTCAATGCAAAGGCTCTAGACGCAAATATTGGTGTGAGAGCTAATTCAATCAAGGAAACACAGCATGTTGGTGAAGGGCATATTGAAGAAGGATCAGCCGAGTGGTTCTTGTGGGAGAACAACTCCATTTGGCTCACTAACTTCACACACCATCCAGCTTCCTAGCAGCTCTCAAGGAAACTCAGTTTTCACACTCTATGCTTAGTGCCCTTTGAGTGCATTATCTAGGAATGAACCTGGTAGAGCATCCCACACAAACGAATGCTCCACATGCGGGTTTTACATGCCACCAACTCCACATTCACAGGCAACTTCAGCGCCACAGCCGTTTACAGATAGCACTCAATGCAAAGGCTCTAGACGCAAATATTGGTGTGAGAGCTAATTCAATCAAGGAAACACTGCATGTTGGTGAAGGGCATATTGAAGAAGGATCAGCCGAGTGGTTCTTGTGGGAGAACAACTCCATTTGGCTCACTAACTTCACACACCATCAGGCTTCCAAGCAGCTCTCAAGGAAACTCAGTTTTCACACTCTATGCTTAGTGCCCTTTGAATGCCTAGGACTGAAATGAACCTGGTAGAGCATCCCACACAAACGAATGCTCCACATGCGGGTTTCACATGCCACCAACTCCACATTCACAGGCAACTTCAGCGCCACAGCCGTTTTCAGATAGCCCTCAATGCAAAGGCTCTAGACACAAATATTGGTGTGAGAAGTAATTCAATCAAGGAAACACTGCATGTGGGTGAAGGGCATATTGAAGAAGGATCAGCCGAGTGGTTCTTGTGGGAGAACAACTCCATTTGGCTCACTAACTTCACACACCATCAGGCTTCCAAGCAGCTCTCAAGGAAACTCAGTTTTCACACTCTATGCTTAGTGCCCTTTGAATGCCTAGGACTGAAATGAACCTGGTAGAGCATCCCACACAAACGAATGCTCCACATGCGGGTTTCACATGCCACCAACTCCACATTCACAGGCAACTTCAGCGCCACAGCCGTTTTCAGATAGCCCTCAATGCAAAGGCTCTAGACGCAAATATTGGTGTGAGAGCTAATTCAATCAAGGAAACACTGCATGTTGGTGAAGGGCATATTGAAGAAGGATCAGCCGAGTGGTTCTTGTGGGAGAACAACTCCATTTGGCTCACTAACTTCACACACCATCAGGCATCCAAGCAGCTCTCAAGGAAACTCAGTTTTCACACTCTATGCTTAGTGCCCTTTGAGTGCATGATCTAGGAATGAACCTGGTAGAGCATCCCACACAAACGAATGCTCCACATGTGGGTTTCACATGCCACCAACTCCACATTCACAGGCAACTTCAGTGCCACAGCCGTTTTCAGATAGCCCTCAATGCAAAGGCTCTAGACGCAAATATTGGTGTGAGAGCTAATTCAATCAAGGAAACACTGCATGTTGGTGAAGGGCATATTGAAGAAGGATCAGCCGAGTGGTTCTTGTGGGAGAACAACTCCATTTGGCTCACTAACTTCACACACCATCAGGCTTCCAAGCAGCTCTCAAGGAAACTCAGTTTTCACACTCTATGCTTAGTGCCTTTTGAGTGCCTAGGACTGAAATGAACCTGGTAGAGCATCTCACACAAACGAATGCTCCACATGCGGGTTTCACATGCCAGCAACTCCACATTCACAGGCAACTTCAGCGCCACAGCCGTTTTCAGATAGCCCTCAATGCAAAGGCTCTAGACGCAAATATTGGTGTGAGAGCTAATTCAATCAAGGAAACACTGCATGTGGGTGAAGGGCATATTGAAGAAGGATCAGCCGAGTGGTTCTTGTGGGAGAACAACTCCATTTGGCTCACTAACTTCACACACCATCAGGCTTCCAAGCAGCTCTCAAGGAAACTCAGTTTTCACACTCTATGCTTAGTGCCCTTTGAGTGCATTATCTAGGAATGAACCTGGTAGAACATCCCAACAAACGAATGCTCCACATGCGGGTTTCACATGACAGCAACTCCACATTCACAGGCAACTTCAGCGCCACAGCCGTTTTCAGATAGCCCTCAATGCAAAGGCTCTAGACGCAAATATTGGTGTGAGAGCTAATTCAATCAAGGAAACACTGCATGTTGGTGAAGGGCATATTGAAGAAGGATCAGCCGAGTGGTTCTTGTGGGAGAACAACTCCATTTGGCTCACTAACTTCACACACCATCAGGCTTCCAAGCAGCTCTTAAGGAAACTCAGTTTTCACACTCTATGCTTAGTGCCCTTTGAGTGCATTATCTAGGAATGAACCTGGTAGAGCATCCCACATAAACAGATGCTCCACATGTGGGTTTCACATGCAACCAACTCCACATTCACAGGCAACTTCAGCGCCACAGCCGTTTTCAGATAGCCCTCAATGCAAAGGCTCTAGACGCAAATATTGGTGTGAGAGCTAATTCAATCAAGGAAACACTGCATGTTGGTGAAGGGCATATTGAAGAAGGATCAGCCGAGTGGTTCTTGTGGGAGAACAACTCCATTTGGCTCACTAACTTCACACACCATCAGGCTTCCAAGCAGCTCTCAAGGAAACTCAGTTTTCACACTCTATGCTTAGTGCCCTTTGAGTGCATTATCTAGGAATGAACCTGGTGGAGCATCCCACACAAACAAATGCTCCACATGCGGGTTTCACATGCCACCAACTCCACATTCACAGGCAACTTCAGCGCCACAGCCGTTTTCAGATAGCCCTCAATGCAAAGGCTCTAGACGCAAATATTGGTGTGAGAGCTAATTCAATCAAGGAAACACTGCATGTTGGTGAAGGGCATATTGAAGAAGGATCAGCCTAGTGGTTCTTGTGGGAGAACAACTCCATTTGGCTCACTAACTTCACACACCATCAGGCTTCCAAGCAGCTCTCAAGGAAACTCAGTTTTCACACTCTATGCTTAGTGCCCTTTGAGTGCATTATCTAGGAATGAACCTGGTAGAGCATCCCACACAAACGAATGCTCCACATGCGGGTTTCACATGCCACCAACTCCACATTCACAGGCAACTTCAGCGCCACAGCCGTTTACAGATAGCACTCAATGCAAAGGCTCTAGACGCAAATATTGGTGTGAGAGCTAATTCAATCAAGGAAACACTGCATGTGGGTGAAGGGCATATTGAAGAAGGATCAGCCGAGTGGTTCTTGTGGGAGAACAACTCCATTTGGCTCACTAACTTCACACACCATCAGGCTTCCAAGCAGCTCTCAAGGAAACTCAGTTTTCACACTCTATGCTTAGTGCCCTTTGAGTGCCTAGGACTGACATGAAGCTTGGTGAGCATCCCACACAAACGAATGCTCCACATGCGGGTTTCACATGCCACCAACTCCACATTCACAGGCAACTTCAGCGCCACAGCCATTTTCAGATAGCCCTCAATGCAAAGGCTCTAGACGCAAATATTGGTGTGAGAGCTAATTCAATCAAGGAAACACTGCATGTTGGTGAAGGGCATATTGAAGAAGGATCAGCCGAGTGGTTCTTGTGGGAGAACAACTCCATTTGGCTCACTAACTTCACACACCATCAGGCTTCCAAGCAGCTCTCAAGGAAACTCAGTTTTCACACTCTATGCTTAGTGCCCTTTGAGTGCATTATCTAGGAATGAACCTGGTAGAGCATCAATCAAACGAATGCTCCACATGCGGGTTTCACATGCCACCAACTCCACATTCACAGGCAACTTCAGCGCCACCTCTGTTTTCAGATAGCCCTCAATGCAAAGGCTGTGGACGCAAATATTGGTGTGAGAGCTAATTCAATCAAAGAAACAATGCATGTTGGTGAAGGGCATATTGAAGAAGGATCAGCCGAGTGGTTCTTGTGGGAGAACAACTCCATTTGGCTCACTAACTTCACACACCATCAGGCTTCCAAGCAGCTCTCAAGGAAACTCAGTTTTCACACTCTATGCTTAGTGCCCTTTGAGTGCATTATCTAGGAATGAACCTGGTAGAGCATCCCACACAAACGAATGCTCCACATGCGGGTTTCACATGCCACCAACTCCACATTCACAGGCAACCTCAGCGCCACAGCCGTTTTCAGATAGCCCTCAATGCAAAGGCTCTAGACGCAAATATTGGTGTGAGAGCTAATTCAATCAAGGAAACACTGCATGTTGGTGAAGGGCATATTGAAGAAGGATCAGCCGAGTGGTTCTTGTGGGAGAACAACTCCATTTGGCTCACTAACTTCACACACCATCAGGCTTCCAAGCAGCTCTCAAGGAAACTCAGTTTTCACACTCTATGCTTAGTGCCCTTTGAGTGCATTATCTAGGAATGAACCTGGTAGAGCATCCCACACAAACGAATGCTCCACATGCGGGTTTCACATGCCACCAACTCCACATTCACAGGCAACTTCAGCGCCACAGCCGTTTTCAGATAGCCCTCAATGCAAAGGCTCTAGACGCAAATATTGATGTGAGAGCTAATTCAATCAAGGAAACACTGCATGTTGGTGAAGGGCATATTGAAGAAGGATCAGCCGAGTGGTTCTTGTGGGAGAACAACTCCATTTGGCTCACTAACTTCACACACCATCAGGCTTCCAAGCAGCTCTCAAGGAAACTCAGTTTTCACACTCTATGCTTAGTGCCCTTTGAGTGCATTATCTAGGAATGAACCTGGTAGAGCATCCCACACAAACGAATGCTCCACATGCGGGTTTCACATGCCAGCAACTCCACATTCACAGGCAACTTCAGCGCCACAGCCATTTTCAGATAGCCCTCAATGCAAAGGCTCTAGACGCAAATATTGGTGTGAGAGCTAATTCAATCAAGGAAACACTGCATGTTGG
Source organism: Ochotona princeps (assembly GCF_030435755.1). NCBI lineage: Eukaryota > Metazoa > Chordata > Mammalia > Lagomorpha > Ochotonidae > Ochotona > Ochotona princeps. The sequence continues at coordinate 847 of NW_026700414.1, read as the reverse complement.
TGAAGGGCATATTGAAGAAGGATCAGCCGAGTGGTTCTTGTGGGAGAACAACTCCATTTGGCTCACTAACTTCACACACCATCAGGCTTCCAAGCAGCTCTTAAGGAAACTCAGTTTTCACACTCTATGCTTAGTGCCCTTTGTATGGCTAGGACTGAAATGAACCTGGTAGAGCATCCCACACAAACGAATGCTCCACATGCGGTTTCACATGCCACTAACTCCACATTCACAGGCAACTTCATCGCCACAGCCGTTTTCAGATAGCCTTCAATGCAAAGGCTATAGACGCATATATTGTTGTGAGAGCTAATTCAATCAAGGAAACACTGCATGTTGGTGAAGGGCATATTGAAGAAGGATCAGCCGAGTGGTTCTTGTGGGAGAACAACTCCATTTGGCTCACTAACATCACACACCATCAGGCTTCCAAGCAGCTCTCAAGGAAACTCAGTTTTCACACTCTATGCTTAGTGCCCTTTGAGTGCCTAGGACTGAAATGAACCTGGTAGAGCATCTCACACAAACGAATGCTCCACATGCGGGTTTCACATGCCAGCAACTCCACATTCACAGGCAACTTCAGCGCCACAGCCGTTTTCAGATAGCCCTCAATGCAAAGGCTCTAGACGCAAATATTGGTGTGAGAGCTAATTCAATCAAGGAAACACTGCATGTGGGTGAAGGGCATATTGAAGAAGGATCAGCCGAGTGGTTCTTGTGGGAGAACAACTCCATTTGGCTCACTAACTTCACACCCCATCAGGCTTCCAAGCAGCTCTCAAGGAAACTCAGTTTTCACACTCTATGCTTAGTGCCCTTTGAGTGCATTATCTAGGAATGAACC
>NW_026700413.1:35000-37864 GCF_030435755.1 Ochotona princeps | reverse complement strand
TATACATATAAAATACTATATATAAATATATATATATACATATATATATGCGTACGTACGGTTTAAGTAATATAGAGAATATAACAAAATATATGTTGACGTTTCTGTGTATGTGTTTTGTTGTATATATACATTCACATGGACCTTTTTGATGGCACTAAACTATACGGGCAGAACGTTATCTAGTTTTACGAAGCATGTGCATGTGGCTACTCAAGTCGCTGTCTTCATTTACACTGATATATATATATATATACACGCGTATCTATATATATATATGTGTATATATATATATGTATATGTATAGCGGAGGTAGGACTCAACAGCAAAGTAGAGAGAGAGTAGTGGGAGGCACTATATCATATTTCTGTTTCTACAAGTAGATAAAAGATGATTATACGTTTCTCTTCTGCTCTTACTCTACCTTAATCTCACAATTTCACACCAAGTGTTCATAGCATTCAGAACAAATTCCTTTGTGTGTTGAGTGGAAGGTGATAAGATCATAATTCAATAATTATATACACGAAGAAAGAAAGCAAATACAATAAAAAAGAAGTAACGGCTGCAGCACCAAGGAAGAAGAAGTGAATTTGAGAAGAAGCAGCAAACTACTGGGGTTGCGACTCAGCAGCAGAAATAGTATATTAGTCAGTCACACAGCAACCTACGCAAGCGTAAACATACAGAAAAACAGAGAACGAGAGAGACTCGTACAAGTGGCGGCAACGTTGGGGTGACTGCAATGGCATCTGTATGTAGTAGTCTATACGACGTGTCTACAGTTTTTTATCACAGTCACATCAGTGGAGGACTTCCTACTACACAACCAGCACGAATCATCTGGTGCTGACGCACACCCGAAGCAACTAATATACACATACCCTTCTACATGTATATATACATATACACACAGAAGTAAAGAGATGTATGCTTATATATATATATATATGTTATGTGCGTGTATATATATACAGTGAGGGAGAGTATATATATGTGTAACTTGCGAAACAGCCAACGTGGACAGTCTCTTTCAAATGTATACATACATCTATACAGTGATATCAAGATATATATGTATATATATATGTGTTAGGTACATATATGAATAGTGAGAGAGAAGAGAGAGGGCTAGAGTATATAAGAGCGTAAGCAAGAAACATAAAAGGAAGTCATTTGCATTAGCAACAAGGCAACGGCCCAGTTGCAAGGGTAATACATATATATATATTACGCACATGTATCTATGTATATATACATATATATAATATACATATATATACACACAGAGAGAGAATGGGAGATTACATATATATACATATATATAATATACATATATATACACACAGAGAGAGAATGGGAAATTACATATATATACATATATATAATATACATATAGATACACACAGAGAGAGAATGAGAGATTACATGAGGGTCGATAGTGAGACGGAGAGTAAGAAACTCGCATTATAAGGAAGTATACACAGCGTAATTCCCAGTGTAGTGCATATTTGTATATATATATATATTTATGTAAATGAATATATATATATATATATATATGCATGCATATGTATATACATATATATGTAACGCATATGTATGTGTTAATGTATATATATATATATATATGGAGAAGCCACATGGCATAGAGAGGTCAGATAGGAATGAAGAGCCACAGTTGCAGCGGAGAACAAGCAAGTGTCGAAATCACAACATATACTGAAAGCACAATATATGCATATGGAGAGGTCATGTATATATATATATATATATATATATGTACATATGTGGAGAAGACGTATATGTATAGCAGTGTATCATGATATAACAATGAAGAACCATACATGCATACGTAAAATCCACAACAGGTCAAGCAGTCACTATATATATATAAATATATACATGCGTATATATATATATATATATACATGTATACATACACATATATATATATACATAAATATATATATATATATGCATGGAGAGAGAGAAGCCATAATATATATATGGCGTAGCCTATGATACAGAGGAGTTCCACAATCATGAGGCTCTCATAACCGACATATATATATGTATACATATATATATATATATTTCTACATATATGTGTATCTACACACGTACTATACATATATATATATATATATATACATATATATGTATATATATATATGTATATATATATATATATATTTATATATATATATATATATATATATATATATTTGTGTACATGCAGATGGAAAAGAGTTGCAGTTGACATACCTAATGGCATTAGCCTACATGTATACAGAGACGTCTACTCATATCTCTGAACACCCGCAACATCTCAGTATTTGTATATATATGTATTTGTATACATCTCTCTCCCTATATTTTTATATATATGTCTTTATATCTTTTATTTTATGTCTCTCTTTACTCCTTCCTCTCTGTCTCTCTCCCTCTGCTATTATGTCTTCATTTCTACATGTCTGCCGTCTCTCCTCACTCTTATTATTCTCCCTACATACTTTGAGATGCATATGTATATAATACATGTGTACGCACACGCCGCACTGAAACACTGAAGGGCTGTGTAGTAGACATATAACGCAGCATATAGAAAGCTTATGTATTTTGTTTCTCCGATAAGTAGCGGCTCACCTCACTATCAATCCACCGACTCCAAACCCGAAGCACTCGGGTCTTGAGTCGGGTGTACGAACGTCTCGAGCCTCGTAGTGGAGTACATTTGTTTGAGGTGTACGTACACTCGGCATGTTCTGGTTTCTCTTGTAAGAAAAACTGTGGAGGCTTTACTTGACGAGTTGTCACATCAGAAGTAGCGGCAGAATCAGCAGCAGCCAAACCAGCAGCAG
>NW_026700413.1:0-30000 GCF_030435755.1 Ochotona princeps | reverse complement strand
AGCATTAGCCATAGCATGAAGCTTAGCATCAAAGCAAAACCTCCAATTGAAGTAAGCGTGGTAGCTTCGGAAATTACAGTATCTCGAAGCGAATGGAGTGTACAGCTACCCTAGCAAAGAAACTCCTGCAGAGAGTAACAGAGAGAGAGAGTACAACATCAAAAGAACGAAGCAGCGTAGAGACCCCAGCTAAGCAGCTTCCTCACAGATAAAAAGAGACATACAGAAAGACAGGCGACAACAATTTAAGAGAACACAGAAGCATAGAGAATCCAGCTCAGCAGCTTTTGCAGATACAGAGAGAACAACACCGAGGAAAGCAAGCAGCGTAGGGGCCCTTTGCTTGAGCATATTTCTCAAGAAGATAGCCATTTCACTAAAGTGCAGTACAGACACTCTTACCAGTGAATGCATACCAAGCTAGACTCATTATACTCCATAGATACATACATACATCCTCTCAGAGACAGAGACCCACACTTTGCATATTGCTGTGAGTAAACCTGTCAATTCCAAGCAAACGACGTGAAAAAATTCGAACTGACCAGCTCTCGCATGCAGCCATGGAGGCCCTGAACGACAACCGAATTTCACAGGCGCTGGTACACGAAGCGCAATCTTCGCTGTCTCAGAGGAAGTCCATGCCCCTGCCGTTGGTGTTGCTGCTGCAGCTGCTGTTGTTGGTTCTGCTGTTGCTGCAGCAGAGACGAGTTTTGGTTCATACGATGTAACTTTCGTTGAGACGGTGTCAACCGTCTCCGATACAACAGGAGATTCTGTAAAATGAGCTTTTGGTAGTGCTTTACTTGTTGCTGCTTCTGCTTCTGGTGTTACTGCTGCTTTTTCTTCTTCTTTTGCTGCTGTTGCTGTTGTTGCTGCTTTCGAGCCTTCTCTATGTCGGGTGAGAGACTTTGTCGATGCTGCTGCTGTTAGGGCATGAGATGCAACAGAAGACGCCTTAGCAGTTCTTTTTTTGCGGTGGAGGAAGTATTATTGTGAGTTGTAGTAATGGGAGTATACTCGTCCGCGTATATACGTCTGGAGCGCAGTAGCTTTTTCAAGAGTACATCAGGTACTCGTGCCCTTTTGCTAATAGCAACGCTATCGAATTCACTCTGCAAGTTATGTAAACTCTCTTGACACCCCTTAGAAAAAGAAGCAGCCGCAGGAGCAACACCGCCAGCAGCAGCAGCAGTAGTAGCAATAGCTGGAACTACACAGTCATATGGAGCAGTCAACACAGCAGCTGTGTGGGGTCGAGTCGTTTCAGGAGAATGACCAACAGCAGAAGCAGCTACTTGAGCACAAGATGAAGACATATACCTACTGTCCCCCGTGAATACATCGGTACTCGTCATCACTGAAATAGAGGGATCAGATGCCCTAGTGCTGGCCCCAGCAGCAGCAGGAGCAGCAGGAGCAGCAGCAGCAACAACAGAAGCAGCAGCAGCAGGAGTAGTAGCAGGAGAAGCAGCAGGAGCAGTAGCAGGAGAAGCAGCAGGACGAGGAGCAGCAGCAGTACTTGTAGTAGTAGCACGAGGCTCAGCAGAAAGAATAGTTGCTTGCGGAGTGACACCAGCCATCATGATACTCGCAGTAACATCTGCAGGACTACAAGTAGCAGTCGCAGTAGTGGCAAGCAAGAGCGGTATACGCACTGCTGGTGGTGGTAGCAGCAGCACTATGTGGATTTGGAATGGACAATAGTAGCAGTAGTAGTAGGAGTAGGACTACTAGTGCTACTATTACTCGAAGTAGTAGTAGTTTCTGTACTAGTACTAGTACGCGTAGTAGTACTCTTACAGAACGCAGCTGCAATAGGATCGCCAGTGGCAGCAGTACCAGCAGCAGGAGGTATGAAGTCAGCAGCAGCCTGCTCAGAGTGTGACGAGGCTGCTGCAGCAGCAGCAAGACCAGGAGGCGAGGCACCAGCAACAGGATTACCACGGATTGCAGTGGTACTTGTAGGTGAATGGCCTTTGATGCGCACAGCAGTGAAAGCGGCTGCTGCTGCTGCTCTTGAAGACTCCCGTATGACGGTCTCACAGCAACTTTTCAAAAGAACAAACAGTTGCACAAGAAACGAGCAGACAAAAAATATAACCTCCCAGCATAACAACCACAGAAGCGACAGCAGCAACAGTGGCAAACGCAGCACGTGCTCCCGTGCTGCCTCCAGCGAACGATTCACCCCCGCCCGTCCTGCTGCTGCTGTGGGGTCAGTTTCGTCCTCCGCAAGGAAAGAGCGGCTATACGTGCAGGCATATATATATATATATATATATTACATGAATGCATATGTGTATATGTATATGTGTGTGTAGACATACACATACGTATGTTTGTGTGTGTTTATGTGCGCCGCCAGTTCTCTGGTGTTGGGCAGCTGCTGTTGCTCCTGCAAAACGAGCGTTGTCAATTAATGCGGCTTCACGCCTTAGTGTTGCCTGCTACTGCAAAACTATACCACCATCTTTGTATTCGCTTTCTGAGACCGCCCCACTACCATTACTGCTGCTGCTGCGACATTCTGCCTCTACTTCTCTCTCTTTCTCTCTTTTTCTTCTTCTTCTTCTTCTTCTTCTTCTTCTTCTTTTTATGTATCTCCTCCTCATCAAACCGTATCGTGACTATCACGTTTCTTGCCCTTTCCTTCCATGTTTTATAATTGAATAATCGTTCGTACCGAAACTATACGTACATTTGCAATAGATTATACACATAGTCTACCATGCTACTACTACTGCTGCTCCTCCTGCATCACGTACTCCTACGCATGCGCGTGCTGCTGGCAGGTCCACTCTTACCGCCGCAAGTGGCGCTACACTCTTTTTGAATTGACTAATGATATCACTGTTGCATCATTCCGCTACCTCCTCTACAAGTCCTCTTCAACCTCCAACTGCCATTACTGTTGCTGCAATTCCTCCTACTGCCATTGCTGTTGCTGCAATTCCTCCTACTGCTATTGCTGTTGCTGCAATTCCTCCTACTGCTATTGCTGTTGCTGTTGCTATTGCTTCTTTTGCTGCTGCTGTTGCTGCTGGTGGTGGTGCTATTGCCGCTATAGCGGCAGTTGTAGCAGTTGCTGTGCGACTGCTGCTGGTGGTGCTGGGAGGCTGCTGCTGCTGCTGCTGTCGCTGCTGACATGTCTACTGCTGTTACTAAAAGCAATTATTTGGTGGGATTGCCTCACGATATCTTGTGCGGCGGCTGCATGCTAACACACCGTCTTACAGGTTTTCCACAATGCGTGAAGTCCACTCACTATTTGTTGCTCCCCAGTACAACCTAGAGACCTCGAATGTGCAGCGTTGCTGCTGATGCGTCGATACCTGGTGCCGCTGCTGCTGTAGGAGAGTTGCTACTGCTGCTGCTCTCTTCAAAAAAAAAATACGCCGAGCACCGTTTTTAAATGATTCAGAAAAGCAGCATTAGCAGGCCGCCCCTTTGGTCTGCCTACAGCAGTACCACGAATCACAGGGGAAGCACCAATGTCAACAGTACACACACCACAAACTACTACTTTCACACGAACATATACATACATATACATATGTATATTTTTTTCGTATATGCACATTAACATATACGTACGTATATCTGTATAAAGCATATATCAAGAGACGGCTATGGTCATTTTCCGTCTCTTTCATGTACGCGAGAAAAAACACTGGCTTTCTCTACCAAGATAACAGCGGAAGGGTATTAATTACGAGGCTGCTGGAGAAGCAACAGCTCATACAGCTACTTCTCTGTCTGTATGTTCCATGTAGAAAGACATGTTGAAAAAGCAGCACCGGAGGAAGGAGGAGGAGCAGTAGCAGGAACAAACAACGGTTCGTGCTGGGCTGCACGTGCTAGGGCAGAGACGACAGAAAGTAACGAAGGAAGAAGAAGAGGAAGCAGCAGCAGCAGCAGCAGGTGTGTGTCGCCGCAGCAGAGTGTATGTCAAATGGCAGCAGGATGTTTAAACGGCAGTAAAAGGGCAGAACAGCACACTGCAATAACAGTAGTGAAGAGCTGCAATCCTTGCAGCAGTACAAATGGAATAATGGCAGCAGCAAACCCTCTCTAATAGAGTGACAACACCAACACTAAGGGAGTGGCAGCAGCAGCAGCAGCAGCAACAGCAACCGCGTGCCAATAGCAGCTGCACCTGTATGAGAGGAAGAGCAGCAAGTCTGTGGTAGTGGCACCTGCAACGTTGTAGTATTGAGAGGAGCAACTCAGTATCATTGACAGCAGCTACTGTGGAATAACAGCAGCACCTCTGTCACGGCAGCAGCAGTAGGTATGTAGGGTCAGCAGCAAGAGCTCTCACCATATATCTCGTATAGCAAGGAACGCCACGTAATAGAGACGACCATACACTGGGTAAAGGGGGAACGTGTCGTATCAGATACTACTACTACTACTACTTGGCCGCAGAGTACGAATAGAGAGAGCCTGATATGTTCAAACACACATACACATACATTCATATACATATATATAGAAAGAGGTATAGATGTATAGGTGCACAGAGAGAAAGATAAACACAAAGAGAGGCCGAAAGAGAAAAGGAAAAGCCGAGTGACGAAGTGCTTTTCTTGCTGGCTGCTGGCATTCAGTTGGCAGCACCAGCAGCAGCACTAGGAATACCGGTATTGACGGTGGGCGGCGTAGCAGAAAAATTACACATATATACGTATGTATAACGGGAAATACACTATCGCTACAAGAGTAGGCGCAATAGCATTTTCTTGTGAAGGAAAATAAGGTAGCAGACACACAATTGTTAATGTGATACACAGATGTAGGTACTGATGCACGGCCGAGCGGACGGCGCTGGACACACGGCCTGTGACGGTGCGAAACTTGTTTGGAGAGGGGAGACGAGTCTAAAGACTTGCTTGATACGAAGTTCTTGAAACAGCGAAATATACCAGGGGTGCACCTAGCACTTAATACTGCAACCGAAAAAGACAGAGAGCCAGATAAAATATATATATACCTCGACTTTCTTAATGAAGGAGAAAAAGACGTTACAGTCGCAGCCTTGAAGGAAGACGTGTGTGTCTCGCTGCGTAGCGCATTTGCGCAGTCGCCACGCCGTAGAGCCAACAGCAGCAACAGTAGCAGAAGAAGCAACAGACGCAGAGTCAGAAGAAGAAGCAGCAGCCTCCACCTGCAGAAGAGAGGCTCAGGTACGATAGACCGCGGTCCCGTTAGTTAGACGCTAGAGAGTTGCCATGTCAAGATCTACTGATACAAGAGGAAGGGATTCGATAGAAGAGAAGAACCTCAGCCTAACAACTGCAGTCAGAGAAAAGAACTAAAGCCTTCTAGAGAAGAAGAACCTGCAGCACATAGTTTCGATATGAGGTCGTGTTGCGGTTCCCGTAGTGACAGGACGGACAGCGAAGAAAAAGCCGTCGCTAGATCCGTGTGAGACTCGGCGTGTGCGCTGCTGCGACCCCCCTCCATGATACTACTGCTGCTGCTGCTGTTTCTGCTGCTGCTGTTGCTGCTGTTGTTTCTGCTGCTGCTGTTGCTGCTGTTGTTTCTGCTGCTGCTGTTGCTGTCGCTGCTGCTGTCGCTGCTGCTGTTGCTGTCGCTGCTGCTGTCGCTGCTGCTGTTGCTGTCGCTGCTGCTGTCGCTGCTGCTGTTGCTGTCGCGGCTGCTGCTGGTGCTCCGTATGTTGATGCTGCTTCTGCTCCTGCTCCTTGCTGGCTAGTGCTGGTGCAGCAACTCCTGCTCACTTGGGCGTGTGCGTATGTTCGTGTGTGCAGGTACTTGGTATGCGCGTGGCCTCTGGATGTTCGTTCGCTGCTTGCAGTGCCAGTCTCTCCTGCAGTACAGCATGTTGTGAAAAGCCGCTCACGTCGGCGTGGGTTTGGTTGCTACTACTGGTCGTAGAACCTCTTTTCGCGAGTCAGCCGCAAAGAGAACCTGGTGTCTAGACACCTCAAAGCACCTGTTTGGCGTACGGTTGCTCACTTACCACAATCTAATCTGTATATTGAGCTAAGGGATTTTGTGTCTTGGAGTTTCTTTGCGCCGCCAGGCATCTGTGATCGATAGAGACAACAGCCGCTTCTGCTGCAGCCGGCTCCACTTCTGCTGTTTCTCACGATTTGATAGCACCGCAGCCGAAATACTTCCACGCGCTCGTGAATAAACGAAGGTACGTACCGGTAGACACGACATTTGCGACTGCACGCAGACACGGTGTCTATGCGCACGCAGTGGTCAATCCCGTAATAGCTGAAAGGTGCAAACGTCGTGTGAAAAGAACAAGTAAATATCGTCAACTCCGAGAATTATAGGAGAGAGAGTCGAACAATTGTGAATGAGAGCAGCTTAAGTGTGGCCGAAGTGGACGCCCCCGGAATATAAACACAACAGGCCAGCATTGTCGCACAAAAAAGCAATTAGGTAGTTGTAGAGGCAAGCGCGTCTGCGGGAAGAAAAGTAAAGCATTCTGTGAAAAGGGGGCATGGTGTTAATACGAGGAAATTCACAGGGAGGACAGTCATGTTTTTCCGGACAACAGCAGCTAGTGAGTTGCTCAGAAGAAGTTTTGCTCCAGAGAAAGGCAAAAGCCTCGTTAGAAACAATGGCGCTGTTGAGTGGTGGTAGACATGGAGATTTGCTTAAGTAATAGTCAAAGGTATCGTTACAATGGAGTGCAGACATCGATTTGACAGGAACTTTCACGTGGAGAAGCAGCGCAGCTTTAGTGGGGAAAGAGCAGCTAATTGGCTGTCGAAAAGAAAGCTTCCTGGAGAGAATCTCAAAAAGTGTAATGATGCACGACGGACGAATTCTAGCTGAAAGGAGACTTGGTGGCGCACCCATACAGTGCTCTCGTTGACATGACTATGACGAAGATATTTCTTGTGCACCAAGCTGCTTCGCGGTCTTCAGTTCCATGTGCTGTACACACACACCGTAGGCTTGTCTGCCTCTCCACTTCGCTATCCCCGTCGAAAAGGCAATGAGGGAGACAAAAAAGAGGATCGTCTGCGTTGACACTTCATCCTCGGCGTTTGATCGGGTTCATAGACACTTGTGCATTCAAGCCACCCTATCTCGCTTCTTCACCACTAGCGTGCTCTGATAATTTCAGTCCCCAGTGCTTTCCACAATGTAATGGACAGATATAAACCCAAGATGCTGCGGTTTACATCAACTCTGCAAGGGCAGGCTACCTGAAACCCCTCAGAGTCACAATTATATGACTCGGGGTGCATCGTCAGGCGCTGGTCGACTCCTTGTTATACACGCATTTCGAGCACATGGTTTTTGTTTTTCTTCCAAGGGCCATCCTCAAACTACGCGACTTTTGTATCTTTTCCAGGACTGCGCAATTACAATCCACAGCATGAATGAGAGAAGCTTCAACACAGTGGCGCAGACGGAGATCCACACTGCCCACACACGAAGGAAACTGCTTGCAGGTACTTCTAGCAGAACCGTAGTAGTTGCACGAGAGTGTCCTTGCGGTGGGCACAACTTCTACTGTAGTCCTCACAAGGATGCTATGTTACAAAATATAGTAAACGCAAGTGTATCTCGTCGATTTAGGACGCGTCCTCTCCTGAACGCGACTGTCTACATTGCTGTAGAAGGATGTAATGAAATTTCGGATGCAGTTGAGCGTCAATTCTGCAAGAGATACCAAAAAACTTGATTGTGCGACTGTTTCGCAGCCGTTGCATAGAACAGAATGACGAATTTACCTTTATATGCGGCGGTGGTCATCGATACACACATATTTCCTTCAGATAGATGTTCGCCGTCTTTTACTTGTGTGGTGATGTTCTGACACTGTTCTTTCATACATAGAGCAGCAGCATCACAGCGATAGAACGTCATGGGCGGCAATGCAGCACCGACTGCACAAATCCACTGCGAGGCCCCGTTGCAATGAGGGCAGCAGTCCCTGTCACTGCTCAGCATAAGCCTATTGGCATATATAATGTAGCATATGCAATGAAGAGAGTGCATTTGTGTAGGGGCAGCAGGAAATATCATCCAAACCGTTTGAATGGTGGATTCACGGAAATGGCTTCAGAAAGCGCTGGCTCGAGCCCCCAGGGAAGCCTCCTTGTGGTTGTACTGCAGGAGTACACATTTTGTGCAGAAACCGTCTCGTTTGGAGGGTACTAAGCTTATCAGAAGAGCTGTATGGGTGTGTCTGTGCAGCGCAAATGAGCGTTAGATCTCGTGTGTAACAAAGTCGCCAAATGGCTTGACAAAATTTGGCAGCAGTGCCAGTGAAATCATGTCATGGTTGAAGCGCAGGACTAAAAGTCCTCTGTCAAGGCATAAACCAGCATACATTTCCTTGGTACGCAACCTAGCGATTTTCCGTTTGCCTGTTGCAATACCTCTGAACCTTCCTTTAATTGAGGCACAGAGCCCTGCGAGAGACGTAAGCATAACATTTCCTGCCTGGTGGCCCAGCTGTTGTGTCTGATACTAGTGTAGAGCTGCGGTCAGTGAAAACGCAGGCTCACGGGGGCCTACAACACTTGCCGATGTTGTTTTCAGACTCAACAACAGGACAGCACAAACTTCTGCAGAAAGCCAGGGAGCTATCAGGTGCCGTCGTCATCATACTTGAATGTACGCATGCATGCAGCTGGTGGGAGGATCACATTCATGTTTCCAACGACGTGCTGGAAAACACCAACCTACCAGTAGAGAGGACAAGCATTCCAACACGTACATATGTGCAAATGTCATAACCACGCGTGTAGAAGAAGAAGAAATGCATTTCCTGCGCACTTGCATCGTGTCTGGGCTTGTGGGGCTGCAGCTTGGGTAAATGTGTCGTGTAGCGCTGTGACATATTACTCAAAACGGCTGATGCTGTGCTGACGCCGAATTTGCTACGCCGGTGTGGCATTGAAGCAGCCGCTTTATGTCTGTCAGTCAGACCTCCATATACCACAAACGTCGTCCTTATAAAGCAGCCGCTTTATGTCAGTCAGACCTCCATATACCACAAACGTCGTCCTTATACTTGCTAACATGACCACCGCACGCACATGTATAAATACATATATAGATACACAGAAAATAGATGTGTAGGTTAATATGCACTCAAAGACGGATACATTTGTGCAGATAGCAAGCTCTTGACTTGGGCCAGTCTGTTGCAGTACTACCTTCAATTCTTTGGGCGGGACACGAGTGCATATGCGTGATCTTCACTCACGTGCTCTCTATTTAGAAGGTATGAGCAACACATATGAATCTTTCTACATGAGTGTGTATTTATCATATACGCCTTGTCCTGACTGCGCCTCAAGCATGTGCGGGACACGTTGTGTGGTCCGCTCTTTGCGTGCTGTTGTTGCTGTCACTCCTAAATCTACTTCCACCGTCTCGTCAGAGCTCCTGTTGCTGCTGCCCTTCTCAGAGCAATGCGTGCGGCTGTTTCCGAATATCAAGGGTACTGTTGCACGAGCGTGTTTCACGGACGAAGGCATGACTGCTTTCGCCAGTCACGATAAATGCCGCGGATATGTGACGCCCTCATATCTCAATAACATCTGGTCATCACGTGCAGTACGTATATATACATGAACATTTTCGCCACGTTTCCTTTATGTTCTAGTTGAGAGAGCGATAACGTGCTGGCGCGGGCTTGTAATGGCATTTTGACGGATGGCGTCACAATCGAAGCGAGTGAGACCGCTGAAAGTAGCACGGGTGACCCCATAACGGCAGAGAGCGCAGTTTAGATGGTGCTCTGCGATTGTGTCTGTGGACAAGAAAGCAGGTGCCAAAGGCGTGACGACCAGTGAGAAGGACATTTTCTTTTTTCTCCTACAAAACTAAGCAGTGAATAGTGATGGTAACACGGGTGCCAGTCCACTTACGTGTATACGTACGTACGTAGGTGCATTACGAGGGTTAGTCACATGGAGGAGTGCGTCGAAATACGCGTGTTCACGGCAGTATTTTACTGCGAAACAGAGGATGGGGTCTTGTGGGTCCGTAGAGGATGTGGAACCCCGACTCACACTGTCAACCCGAGCGCACACACGAATACAGTCAAACACACGAATAGAGAACGGTACGCCATATCCAGCTGGCAAAGTCGGGGGTACTGTAATAACCTTGTATCCACTATGTTGACAGCGGCAGCGATAGCCCATGGCGTTTTCGCAGTATATTCGTCATAGTGCTGACGAAATCGTCAGCATCTGAACTACGAAAGAGAAGGCCGGATGTGTCGCTGCTGTAGAAGCGACAGCTGGAGAAAGTTATTCTTCCTCGTGGCAGGACCGTTGGCGTCACACTTCCATCGGTATCGTCTCGGGTGTCGTGTCTACACGCAGCCGACTGGGCGGAAATGCTATCACAAAAGACAGTGAAAAGAGTAGCTTCGGATGCGCCTACTCGTACATTTCTCCTGAAACAAATACAACTGTTCCTACGCTGAGAAGTCAGCCTCAGCCAAAGCTTTGTATAAAGTATACCGGCATCTCCTGTTTGTTCTTGGCGTCTCACGTCACAGCCGACAAAACTGCGCCAGCCTGGAAGGGTGTAAGCGCCTTTCTCTGTCTGTAGGTATTGATTGTTGAAGCACTGTTAAAAGACGCTGCTCTGCCGCAGTAGTCCAGCTACTGCGATACTGGTCTAATACATACCTGAACACACGTGTGTGTAACGAAATGCACACCGGGATATGTGCCGCACCGACTTTTTAGCCGCGCACGACAAACTATGTGTACCCTACTTTTTACGTGCCTACAACACGTTTGTAAAAGACGTGTGTGCAAATACGTATACAATATATATATGTATATACGTTCGTTAGCACTTTTATGCGCTGAGAGCTACGCGCCTATGCGAACTGCGCGTCCGACTGTATACATATATTTTACGGATACATGTGCGCCTGGAGATATATACTACGTCTAGATGTATGTATATATTCTGTGCGTGGAGACTTCGATCGGTATTGACTCGTTGACGTCGTTTCTCCAACGCACAGGCGGTGACGACCAAGTCGTTTTCGCGTACGCCTCTTGGCTGTCCTCCATCACAATTTATTAGTTTTCAACAGACCTTCTCCAGAATTTTTCTGCCAGTGGAATTACCGGTATGTTAGGACAGCGGAATGTGTCAATAGTCTACCACAGGCGAATGCGCGACCTCCCATCTTGTCGAGTTGTGTGCGTGTAGGTGTGCGCGAGCTGGAAGTTCCAGAGTAGTAATCGAGAGTGTATAAGTCGTCGCGCTCGTTCGGAGAACATTTGCTGAGACACGACTTTTCAAACTTCATTCAATTCGTGATCTTTTCAGGAAAAAAAGGTGGCCACGAAGACGTAGAAATCTCTGCATGCGTCGTCTTCATGTCTTGTGTGATACTCCCCAGTGCAGTGCAAATACAATTGCCTACGAACATGTGTGTGACAGGGTGAGCAATAGATTAGAGTGCGGTATACTTTTGAACCCACTCTTTAGAATCTTTTCTTATAGCATGAAGCTCGAATATTTCATTAACTTACTGACTGCCGAGGTAGAGTAGACCGCAGGTGGGGGGCTGGTGGGCCGAAGCGCGGCACGTGTAGCGAGATGGCTGAGAGAGATGGCTGAAAATACGAGCGAACCGGTGTACGCCATCCGCACACATTCGAGCCCTCGGGTATATTCGTGTAAGCGGGTGTGGACGTCTCCAAACGTATGGACGCCCACATCGAAATGTAGATATATACGCACACGCACGTCAATATGCATGTGCATATATTCGCAAATGAACGTCACTGGTAGACTGAGCCCGGCGAGAATAAGCATTAACTCTCTAAGCATACAATCCAGCGAGTGCTTTTGTGCAAACACACAGATCTGCCCTACACACGAATATACACACAACTCCCCTATGTACACATATATGGGTGAGTTTTCTTCTATCCGTATACGTAAGCTTCCTGAAACGACATTCACCTATGCCTCTCGTTCATCTGAAGAACTCACTCATGTATGTATATGTAGTAAATACACCTATGTGTCTAGTATTCTCTTATAATATATGCGTTAGATGTGCGTTTTTATGGGTGGACTGCCTCTTACTTGTAGGGAGCAGCAGAAGCAGTCACTTGTTGGAAGGTAGATATATATATATATAGTGTACGCAGCATATATAAGTCTACCTCTACAGCTATTTATGCGTACACAGCAGCAGCAGCAACAGAAAAAGCAACACCGGGAGCAGCAGTAGCAGCAACTGGTGCACAAGTAGATGTTCGAAAAGCTTCGAATATCTTTTCACATACGCAGTGCACATGACTTCAGCGGGGGCGCAAGTAATTGACCACCAACGAGAACCACCAGCAGCAGCATCAGCGTGGGGCTGCCAAATTAACGCACCAATACCATGTCTTATACGTATCTTTGCATATAAAAGCCCAATAGAACTGTTTGACTGGAGTGTAATTCCCACATGTACAAGTGTATGATCATAATACATATGCACTGGTGGCTCATCCACCCAGTTAAAACACACACAAGCGAACTCCAGACGTCGTCACCCACCGAACAGCACGTTGTCCATTCGTCTCTTTGGACATACAATCGCATATTGACGCATGCATCCACAGTCACGTGTGGTGTGCTCAGCACACATCGCTTACTTACACGTCTACACATACATGAATATACTTCTGTATATACATATATGTATAGATATATTTGTAATATATTATCATGAACATGCATATAATATATATTATAAATATATATATATACATACATACTTATATATCTACACACTCACACACATAAATACATATACTTACACATGTTTATATTCGTGTCATACTGTCATAAACATATATGTATAGATATATTTGTAATATATCATCAATGAACATGCATATAATATATATCTATAAACATATATATATACTTATATATCTACACGTTCACATACATGAATACATATACTTACACATGTTTGTATTTGTGTCATATTGTCATAAACAGGTATATTATATACATGTGTATGCTTTCCCATCTACACATCCATAGACACACATATACATGTTTTATACATATATATGTATATCCATCTATTAAGCTATTATAGAGATGCTTATTGTATATCTACTTGAGCAAATTACGCATTCATAACTATATATATGGATTATAATGTCGTATACATGCTTATTGAAATCTCGTAGTGCACAACGTCGAACGAATCGTCATTATGACAGTCGAACATGTAGACAGCCGTTCGAGCCCTTTTTACTCAAATTATTTTGCAGCTGAATGCCGAAGACGAGACGCGTATTTTGATAGATGTTGTAAAGAGGGAAGCTGTGAGCGCAAGGAAGGAAGGAAAAACGGTGTGCGCGCGTCTGCATGCGTATATATCCATACATATACTCGTATGTATATATCTATATATATAGTACTCGCATACGTCAGAATAAGTGGACTTATACATGTATATATATATATTTTATACCCTGCATTGGATGTATATATATTATTCGTCTACGTCAGACTCAGTGTACATGAGTATATATTTGTATATGGGTGTGTACACCAGACACAGTCACACATATATATATATATGTATATATATATATACTATTCTTGTATGTCAGAGTCAGCGTATATGTGTATATACTTGTATACAGAGTGTGGTGCTCGTACATATATATGTATATGTATGTATAGTACGTCTACGTCAAATGCTTCTTGTGTGGTGCTCGTACATATATATATATATATATGTATAGTACGTCTATGTCAGATGCTTTTTCATTATGTGTAAGTGTAATTGCCGTGTGTTTGTGTGACCACTTTCCTTCTTCTCCCGCTGTTGCAGCAGCAGGACCCACACAGTAGCTGATGTGGATATGAGCACTTCGACACGTTTGTAAAGCGAAACGTCTGCTCGTTTTGATTGATGTTTTGATGAGTGCGGGAGCTACTGCAGGTCTTTGCTGCCAGTGCTTTTGTCCGCAGTGAGCTGTTTCTCTGTCTGGGTGTGTGTGTCTGTGTGTGTGAGTGCTTTCCTGCCCCCAACCCCCCCACCTCTTCAAATTCGAGTGAGCATGCTATAGTGGGTTGGTGGCAGCTGCTGTGCTTTCTAGAGTTTGCGAAATGTGCCGCTGTCTGCTGCTACTGCTGATGACACGAGGCGTACTACTGCTGCTGGGGCTGCTCCTGCAGACGCTAAGTTGCTGTAGCTTCGTCTTCCTCCCGCTGGTGCTGCTGTTGTGGCTCGCGCACGGGGCAGAGGACAGCACTCGTATCCGCAGCAGCAGCAACAGCAGCAGCAGCAGCGGCAGCAGCCTCGTCACAGAGCATCCCTGCATGCACGGAGGGATCAGAGAGTCTTTCTACTTGCAGCCACTGGGGCAACGGTGTTGCAAATCCTGTCCAATACCTCCCAATGATATTAGTCCACGGTAGTATCATTAGTTTCACGCCTGCTATTCTCTAAGGCGGTGGTAGTACGCTCACCCTTCCCAACAGGACACGCATCTACCGCGTTTTTTCCCGGAGGAAACGTCAACGGTGAACCTCCCTTATTATCGCTTTCACTCACATGACTTGTTAGACCAGCCGCATGCGTAATACTCTCGGGAAGGGTACTACTACGTTCATTACTGCTGCTATTACTGCTTATAGCGTTGGTAGTGCATGCAGTGCCTGCTGCTCGTTCCCTCATTGTTTTTGCTACTACTACTACTACTAGTGCTAGTCTTACTACTACTACTCCTCGCAGTACTACTGTCTCTACTGCTGCTCCTGGTTTGACTGCTATTGCTAGTAGGGCTGCCGCTGCTGCTGCTGCCACTGCTATTGGGTCTGTTCCTGATATCAGTGCTGCTGTTCCTGGTACTTTCGCTGTTGCTGCTGCTTCTGCTGTTAGTGTCGCTTTCGCTAGTTCTGTCTCGACTGGTATTGGTTCTGCTGCTGTTGCTGCTGTTGCTGCTCCACGCTGCTGCATCTTTCGCAGAGACCCCACGAGAGATGAGCGACAGTTCACACAGACAATGGTGGTTTGCACTGAAAGACGGTGGCAGGGAAACACAGCGCCAATGAGGAGAGGCTGCATGCAATGTCCATACATACATACACACACACACACCCAAACACACACACACACACTGAGAGCCCTATCTTATCAGCTAAAGAGACAATCTCCTACACAGCTGCCGCATTTCACTAGAAGAACGTTGAATACTACGGTAAGTTGTCGCATGCTTCTTTACACAAGCGTCAGTCGCTGTGAGTACACATATATCCACTTAGATATACAGAGACACACGAAGCTACACATATACATGTGTATATATGTGCACACGTATGCACATATATGCTCTCGTGACATCAGACGTGGTCTCCATACATACACACATACATATACACTCGCGTAGATATAAACATCGATACACATGTAGATACATGTGAACATAGTTATATGGATATCTATTTACACATACACGTGTACACGCATGCGTATAGCTCCTGCGGACACCAAATGTCCTTAAATATTTCATTGTACATAGCTATACATGCATACATAGACAAATATACACTAATACACATGTGCACGTGTATTAGTACTAATACAGTAATATGACTGAGGTACACAAATGAAAGGCGTAGGTACATATGCATAGGCGTATGTGTGATCCTATATTATATATATGTAAATATATAAATATGTATATATACATGCTATATGTATATATATATATATATATATATGGAATGGAAGGAAAATGCCTCTGTGTTTGCGGGGGGCGGGGGCTGCGACTTCCTACGTAGTGATACGAATGGACTGTAACTACATCGACAAATGCCCATATGAAATTTGAGTACACCCACGTTTACTCATATACATACACCAATGAATATATATGTATGTGTTTAAAAATATATCACTCATGTATATATATATATATATATATATATATATATACACACACATACACATATATATACACATATGTATGTTTATCAATATAATTGTCCAACGCCAGCAGGTGTATGTATAAGTATGTATATATATATATATATATACGTCCATCTTATATCTATATATATTTATTGACAACCATATATATGTACGTAGAAATATTTACCTATAAGTAGATTTGAAAAATACATATATATATATACATGTCCAGCTCAAGGAGATATACGTATATACACGTCTTCTATATATGTAAATATATGTGTATATGTTCCGTGTGTCTGATTGACATATATATATATATATATATATATATATATATATATATGCACACCTCAGGGAAGCACATGTGTCCATTTGTATATGTATATACGTCCCATATATACATATATCATCTATACTAATTTATGTACATATATTTTGGTATGTCTTATATATATATCTATATATAAATATGTTCACCTGAAGGGAAATATGTATACAGCTGTATATATATATATATTCATATATTTATATGTGTATGAATTCCACGTGTATGAGTACCTGTAGCAACTGATTGTTCCTATAGTGGCGGGTAGACAAGGGAGTACGAGAGTGAAGCACATACCTGCTTTTTTATCCACCTAAAGTCTTTAACGTCTTTCCAGCTACTCTGCTGCTGTTGCTGCAGGCGATGATGCCGCTGTGCTGCTGCAACAGCAGCAGTTTCTCCGTTGTTCACATGCGGCTGCTGTTGTTGCTGGTGTTGTACCAGTTACTAGTCCGTCACTCTTTTCAGCTGCTGTTGCTGCTGCTCCTCCTACTCCACCTCCTCCCCCGTCCGTTTTCGAAGTCGTGAGAGTGTCTGCTTCGGGGCACCGTACACGCAACAGCTGCGGCGCAAAGACTGCGCCTGTGGTACTGCACAGCAACACACACACATACGTATTGTACAGATGTATACTACACGCGTACGTATACGTACACAGACCTACACACTCACGTATACACTCTTTCACACATACTCGAACACACTTACACGCGTACGTATACACTCCTCCACACCCCTTACGTATATACGCTACTTACACACCTCTTACGTGTATAATATAAACTACTTACACACCCCTTATGTATATATACACTGCTTACACGCCTCTTACGTATACATAACCTACTTCCACAACCCTTACGAATATATATACAATTACACACCCCTTACGTATATACTGTTAGACACACTAACACACACATGTAAGACACTAACGAATCCAGACGTCCACGCATAATCAAGAGCAGCAGCACGCGCATAATTATGTTATGCGGATGGACCCCAAGCCACGTGCACCACACGGCAAGTCACGTACAGCAGTTGAAAAACAGGCTGCTTCCTTTTCACTCTATGCAGCAAAGTAGTAGTAATAGTAGTCGTATTGTTATTATTAGTAGTGATATCCGATGCATGCAGCAGGCGCCTGCACATCAGAGTCATGTCACTAATACCACTTGCCGCGGCTTGAGAGATACATCTAGTCATATGGTGATTTATGGATTAAACACAGTAGTTTCATAGTAACAGTAAAGGTAATAGTAGTATCAAACGTATAAGTGTAGTAGAAGTAGTAGTAGTAATAGTGGTTATAGTGGAAGTAGTAATGCGGAAATGGTGTATTAGTAGTAATTGTAGCGCAAGTAGATGTGGTAGTGGTGTATTAGTAGTAGTAGTAGCCCTGAAAGTATACGTAGAAGTGTAGTAGTAGTAATAATGATAGTAATAATAATAGTAGTAACGTGGAAGTGGTGTATTAGTAGTAGTAGTAGTGGAAGTGTATGTAGACGTGTACTAGTAGTAGTACTAGTAATAATAATAATAGTAGGAGTAATGTGGAAGTGGTGTACTAGTAGTAACTGTAGTGGAAGTAGATGTCGAGGTGGCGTGTTAGTAGTAATAGTAGTGGAAGTATATGTAGAAGTGTAGTAGTAGTAGTAATAGTAATAATAATAGTAGTAAGTAGTCGTAGCAGTAGTGGTAGTATTTGTGGAAGTGGTGTATTAGTAGTAATAGTAGTGGAAGTAGATGTGAAAGTCGTGTAGTAGTAATAGCAGTAGTGGAGGTGGAGGTGTAGCGGTATTAGTAGTAGGACATGTGGAAGTCTCACGCTAGTCATCCGCCTAGACGCAAAACTTCCCCCAGTGTTTACGTTCCTATGTGCAGCAGTTGTATAGTACAAGAAGACGCAGTTGGCCATCGTACTCGTACATGTGCAGCAGTTGTATAGTACAAGAAAAAGCAGGTAGCAAGGCGTACTCGTACATGTGCAGCAGTTGTATAGTACAAGAAGACGTAGTTGGCCAGGGTACTCGTACATGTGCAGCAAGAAGACGCAGTTGGCCATCGTACTCGTACATGTGCAGCAGTTGTATAGTACAAGAAAAAGCAGGTAGCAAGCGTACTCGTACATGTGCAGCAGTTGTATACTACAAGAAGACGTAGTTGGCCAGGGTACTCGTACATGTGCAGCAGTGGTGTAGTGGAAGAAGAAGCAGGTAAGAGGCGTATTAATAGAAAGGAGAGTCGTCACAGAAGAATTATTACTACTACCTAGTCGTGTTAATCGCAGTAATAACAGCTTTAGTAGTAGCGGTAGTTGTAGCAACAGACGTATCAGTAATAGTAGTAGTAGTAGCAAGAGTAGTAGTGGAAGAACTGTGAATGCCAATACTGAAAGCAGGCAGCGCCAGGAAAATTTGGTGCTCAGGAAAGTAGTAGCAGAGGTATCGTCACTATTTGTTGACAACCAGCAACAAGAGCAATACTGCAATTAGTAGTCATCATACTAATAAAATTAATACTGAAAATAGAAACACAATAATAACGCTGTCATAGTAGTAATAGGCGCTAAGCCCTTATCGTAGTAGTAGTGGTAGTAGTAGTAGTAGGGGTAGTAGTGGTAGTAGTAGTAGTAGTAGTATTAGCAGCAGAAGTAATAGTAGTTCATGTAGTGGTGCTAGAGAGTGATGGCACGGTACTAGTAATACTAATAGTAGTAGTAGCAGGAGTATTGGAGTACTGGTATTAGTAGTAGCTGATATTGTTGTTGTAGAAATAGTATTACTGGTAGTTTTATAACAGCATCACCTTTAGTGGTCGTAGTAGTAGTTGCTGCATTTTTAGAAGTGGTAGTGGAGCCAGTAGCTAAGGGCTAGTCTTAGATTGTGCTGGTAGAGCTGTTGCAATTGAAGTTTTCCATATGTACGTGCCTTACATCGTGCTGAGATTTTCTCGTATACTGATCTCCTTTCAGGGATGATTGCTGTTACTAACGCTGCACTTATTGATATTACTGCTGCTGCAGTTGCTCTCCTGCTGTATTGTGTGTGCACTGAGGCTGCTATATGCAAGCTGCTGCTGCTGCTTCTTCTAATGCTACTTCCCTACGTCTATACACAGGGGCTGCTAGTGTCACTGTATACCTTCCACTACTGCGTTCAAGTTGCTGCTGCTGCTCCTGGTTTTGTATGGAGAAGCGAGAACGTGCTGCCGCTGCTGCTGCTGCGACTGCTATTGGTGCCGCTGCTCCTACTGCTACTGCGGTTTAGGGGCTGCTGCTGTTATTATTATTGTTGCTGCTTTGGCTGCTCTTACTGCTCTTACTATCGGCTCTGCTAATGCCGCAGTTATTTTGCTGCTACTGCTGCGTAAGAGCTACTGCTGTCGGCGCTGTATGTAAAAGTGGCGATGCTAGTGGTGCTGCTGCTGCTGCGCCCGCTACAGCGCATGCACTAATGTTGTGCTGCAGGAGGACTTACTGCTCTATAACTGGACAGCAATCTTCAGAGAGAAAGAAACCAACGTCTTGACTATCATGTACGCGGAGCTGCATAAGCATGAATCGCCCAACACCAGCAATTAATCGCCAACAGCAGCAACATATATACAAAAAGTACACATGTGCATGCACACGTAGACACAGACGCACAGACAGACACAGACACACACACACAGCCAGAGGCACAGCCATACAACCACACACACTCTCACACATACAGACACATACACACATACATGCATGTAGAGAGTGCTAGCTGTAGAGAGGTGAAAAGCACGCACAATCTCTTCCTTTTCTTTCCGAAATACAGCAGCTCTGAACACGAAGAATATAATTCCAGTAATCACAGGCAGCCCCGGTAGCTCATCTTTACACTAACTATGCCACTGCTCCTCATAGGGTGGCTTCACTACCTACGTGCAAAGCACAAAGGCAAAGCGCATGCTGCATCTTCTTCTCCTCCGACTACTACTACTACATCACTGCAGCAGCAGCAGCAACAGCAGAATTTTGAAACGTAGTAACATCGCGCATTGCCGATCGAAGCAGGCGCTTTCGCTGCTGAACTCGAAGAGGAAGCAACAGCAACAGCAACAGCAACTAATCGCAGCAGCAGCAGGAGTATAAGTACTTTACGATTTGCCACAGGACGAATGCTACTAACAACAGCAGCCACATCTACCCCTGGAGAAGTAGTAGTAGTAGTAGACGCTGCAGCAGCAGCAGCACCGTAAGGAATACCATGAGCATTACACTAATACACACTACGTAGCAGTACCAGCATGAGCAGCAATGCCAGCACTCAAACTGCATATGTAACTATATATATATACCTATGTATCTATCTATATCTATATCTATACCCATATCTACAGCTACGTCTATATCTATAACTCTATCTATCTGTCTATCTATATATATATATATATATGTATATGCATATGTGCAGGTATACGGTCGTGAGTCCATACGACAGCAGCAGTAGCATCACCATCAGCGGGAGAGCTACGGCCAGATGCATAACTGTGCATGCTACCATTCCGATCGTTGAGCTACGAGGTCTGTGGAATCTTCTTGAAAAAACGTAATATGCAGGAGCGGGGGAGGGGGGGGGAGAGCAGGGAAATATGCAGTAAGTATTCCATATATACTGAGCTATAGTGTTTATGAAATACAATGGGGCCGAGAAACATGCAACAAGTACTATATATATCCTGTTACAGTATTTTTGAAATAAATAGTGCATATATGCACTGGCGAGGAGAAGGGGCAGGAGAAACATACAGTAACGTATGTATGCATATATATATATATATATATATCGAGGTATACTATTCACGAAATAATACAGTGCACATGTGCACTGGGGAGGAGAAACATACAGTAACGTATGTATATATATATATCGAGCTACAGTATTTAGTATTCACGAAATAATATAGTGCATATATATGCACCGGGGAGGAGACGTTGAGCTATACATATATATATATAGCATATATGCACTGGGGAGGAGAAACATACAGTAATATATGTATACATATATATACATATATATACGACTATAGCATTTTTAATATATTACAGTGCATATAGGCAGTGGGGAGAGAAAGATGCAGTAAGTACATTATATTTGTATTGAACTTCAGTGTATATGAAGTTTTTTTTTTAAGTTATGGGGTTGTAGTAGGCAAGGGGGAAATACGCAACAAGCAGGACATGCAGTAAGGACATGGTGATCTCGTGTCTTCTTTAGAGGAATGAGTAGTTGTGCAGCATATGTGTATATATATAGATATGTATTTATTTATTTATATATATATATGTCTGCTGGTATGTGTGTATATGTGTATACATGTGGGTTTGGGCATGTCTGCATGTGTGTGGTATGTGTGTGTGTGTATGTTGCTCTATATGCTTTGTTGTTATGTTGTGTGTGTGTGTGTGTGTTAATCTATGTGTCTTCCTTCACAGAAAGAGTAGTTGTGCAGCATATGTGTGTTTTTGCTGCATAATGCAATTGCATGCATGTGCTCGTGTATGTTTGTGTACGAATATTCTTGAGGCGGAGGCCTGTCCTCTCTCTGCGTATTCAACACAGAGATGTATCAGAGACACACACAGAATGTCCGAATGCGAAACAATCACGTAAACACGAGAGGAAAAACTATATATACGTTTATATATGGGGGCGGAGGGGTATAGCGACACTTCAAGGGGGTGGGGATAAGAATAATATTAGTATGTGCGTGTATATATATGGGAGCGAGGGGTAACAATGTGTACGTATATATATATATATAGGGGCGGGGGATAATAATATGTACGTACGTACATATATATATATATATATCTATATATATATATAAGTATGTATATTAGATATATATATGTATATGTGAGCGAAGGGGCTACTGCTGTAGTTGCATCACTACTTACTATAGTGATGCAGCTTCATTATGTATACGTTTCTTTCTGCTAATCGTCTTTTTCTTTTCCTTCTTCTTCTTCTTCTTTGTCTGCTGCTGCTGTTGCTTATTCTAGTCGTGAACGAGTTACTACAGCATGACAGCCGATTGGTACGCCTACCCCAAATAACAGAGCCACTGCACCGACTAGCTGAGGTTCATTTACATTTGAAGGAGAGTATACACCCACGAAGGGCACATACATATATATATATATATATTCATTCATATATATATATATGTATACATATATACATCTGTATATGTGTATCTATATATATATTAATATGGTTTCTATTACACACACATTTCCTATATACGTACACACATATATATATATATATATATATATATATATATATATATATATATATATATATGGGATCTATTACGTGCATGTGTTTGATATGTGTATATGTGTGGGGTATACTAGAGAAGAAACGGAATAATGACAACAGCAGCAAGATTGATATGTACGGGTCCACATACCTGCTGAGCGTTGATACTGAACACGCATTTGCTGCAGTCAATTAACCACACAGATCCTTCCACCGCACGGAGGCTGCAGCATTAGCGTATGCACAGCACCACCACATCAACAGCAACTTTAGCGGCAGAAAGCACTTCTTTCTCTCTCTCTCTTTTCTCTCTCTCTCTGAAAGAGGTTGACAGGGGAACAGCAAAAGCAGCGTTACCTCATAAGCCACATCAGCTGCACGAATCATCAGCAGCACATCGTCAGCAACACTACCATACAATTCTCTCTGTCTCTGTCTCTGTGTGATGTTCTCAAGTGACAATGGCGGCAGCAGCAGCAGTAGCAACAGTTGCAGCAGCAGCACATCATCAGCAGCACTCTGCAAAGTAGTGACACGGGAATAGCAGCAGCAGCGCAGCAGCACACGTAGAAGCAGCAGCAGCAGGAGGCACGTCTGCCTTTGTATGAAGTATTAGCAAGAGAATAGCAGCCGCAGCAGCACATCGTCAGAAGCAGCAGCAGCAACACATCGTCAGTAGCAGCAGCAGTCATCATCAGCATGAAACCACCTTCGGAGGGAGACAGTAGCAGAAGCAGCAGTGTCAGTGGAGGCAGCAGCAACATCAATAACAACAGCAGGTATTCGTCGAGTAGCATCAGCAGTAGTACATCGTCAGCAATAGCAACCAGTCTTGTCTCTCTATGAAATCTTCACAAGCGAACAGTAGCAGAGGCAGCAGCACCAGCAGAAGCAGCAGCAGTAGTAGCAGCAGCACCACCACCGATAGAACCATTACTATTATTAGCAGCAGCAGTTACAATTGAACAATAGTCTTCATAATTAACTAGCAGTAATAGCAGCAACGGGAACAATATGATGAATGTGTAGAAATGACAACAATCGTAGCAGCAACTAAACATGAGATTTAAAGAAGTGTATGCAGCCCCCGCACAATCAACATCCGTATGTTAGCACCTAGCCGTAGTAGCTGTAGTAGTGGTAGCAATAGTCAAAGCAGTATTCAATATAGAAGGAGTTGCAGCAAGAGAACAGCAGTAGCAATTGCAGCAGTAACAGCAACAAGAGTACTAGCAGCACCAATAATGTTGTGTGAGATATGATACGTATATATATATATATATATACTCGTGTATTTGTGGTATCAACGTATGGATACGTATATAAATATACGTATGCATACGTTTGTGGTGTGCATCTCTACTGGCTGCAGCTGCCATATACGAAGTGCGCGTATGCGTCTGTGTGTGTACGTCTATCTCTGTAGGAGACATGAATAATATGTACATATAGACGTATGGGTGTGTGTATGTGTCAGTATACCTCCGTAGGAGACATATACAATATACGTGTGTCTCTAGAAGGTACTACACTTCTGGAGAGGACATGCGTATCAAATTTTTCTGTGAATGCGTCTGTGTGTGTGTGTAAGTATGTATGTATGAGTAATTTTATCTCGTATCACATGCTTGTGTGTGAGTGTGTGGGTGTGTGTGTGTGAGTGTGTGTGTGTGAGTGTGTGTGTGTGTGTGTGTGTGAGTGTGTAAGTATGTATGTGTGATTCATTATACCTCTGTAGGGGACCAACTTGTCATATGCTTGTGTATGTATGTATGTATGTATGTATGTATGTACGTATGTATGTATGTATGTATGTATGTATGTATGAGTAATTTAACTTTGTAGGGAACATATACAATATACGCAAGTATACGAGTCTGTGCATGTGTCATCACCTGCGTAGGGTAAAATTCGATATGTGTATATGTGAGTGTATCTATCACTTCGATTCTAACATACATATAGTATGTATACATATATAGATATATCTCTATATATATGTGCGTGAGCGTAAATCTATCTCTGTATGGAGACATACACAATGTGTGTATATATATGTGTATGTGGTGTGTGTATGTGGTGTCATTACACCTCCGTAGAGGAAACGTATAATATACGTGTGTATACGAGCATGTGCATGTGTCATTACCTTTGTAGGTGAGTGTGTGTGTGTATGTATTGCTACCTCCCTCTGTAGGCAGCAAATATAATATACATGTGTGTGTTAGTGCATGCCTGCGCGTATCATATACGTGGAAGGCGATGCTCCCAGGCAGTGCATGCGCGAAACCGAAGCAGAATAACATCGTCTATGACATATATGTAGGTTTCGTAGTTGCTAGTACTGTCTCCCTGACTCATATAGCTGTTACTGATGATGTGCTCCTAGTGTCACCGTTGCTGCTATTATTACTGCTGCTGCTATTACTGCTGCTATTACTGCTGCTGCTCCTCCTCCTTCTTCTTCTGTTCGTGTTGCTGTCGTTCCTTCTACTGTTGCTGCTGTAACGTCTTCCCCTTCCTTTTCGCTGCTTATGGTATCTCACCAGCGCATGTCCTCCTCCTTCATGATTGCTGCTGCTGTTGCTGTACATTAGTTTGCTGCTATTGTGCTGTGCTGTATACTACGTTGCTGCTGTGCTGTGCTGTAAACTACTACGCTGCTGTTGTTGAACTGTTATTGACTATAGTGCTGCACTATGTTGCTGCTGCTGTACCCTACCTTGCTGCGGTTGCTGTACAGTATGCTGCTGCTGCTGTTCCCTACGTTGCTGCTGCTGCTGCTGCTGTACCCTACGTTGCTGCGGTTGCTGTACACTATGTTGCTGCTGCTGCACAATATGTTGCTGCTGCCGCTGCTGGTGCACACTATGTTGCTGTTGCTGCTGCTGCTGTACCCTACGTTGCTGCGGTTGCTGTACAGTATGTTGCTGCTGCTGCTGTACACTATGATGCTGCTGCTGTACCCTGTGTTGCTGCTGCTGCAGCTGTACATTTTGTTGTTGCTACGGTTGCTGTACATTTTGTTGTTGCTGCAGTTGCTGTACATTTTGTTGTTGCTGCTGCTGTACACTTTGTTGTTGCTGCCGCTTCTCTACATTTTGTTGTTGCTGTTAGGTGTGTTCTTGCCAAGTGAGTGAGGAGTATTTTTTGCCCTTCATCCCCCATCCCCATACATCCCCGCGCTGGTTGCTTCCTTTTACACATACACACGCATATACATACACACACGTATATACTCATATAGACACATATAAATACATATATATCATATAGACACATACCGATACAACATACATATTCATATATATATATATACATACACATCATATAGATACATATATATATATATATACACACATATAATACAGATACATGTATATATATATATATACACATCACACAGATACATATATATATATATACGGATACACACACACATATATTCATACACACACACATATACACCTATACACACATATATACGTACTCGCACACACACACACATATATGCATACACGCACACATACATACATACATACATACATACATACATACATACATACATACATACATACATACATACATACATACATACATACATACATACATACATACATACATACATACATACATACATACATACATACATACATACATACATACATACATACATACATACATACATACATACATACATACATACATACATACATACATACATACATACATACATACATACATACATACATACATACATACATACATACATACATACATACATACATACATACATACATACATACATACATACATACATACATACATACATACATACATACATACATACATACATACATACATACATACATACATACATACATACATACATACATACATACATACATACATACATACATACATACATACATACATACATACATACATACATACATACATACATACATACATACATACATACATACATACATACATACATACATACATACATACATACATACATACATACATACATACATACATACATACATACATACATACATACATACATACATACATGCATACATACATACATACAAACATACATACACACACACACACATATACACACACACATACACACACATACACGCATGATGTGTATGACGTACATTACGACGCAGCGGTTGAGCCGGCGTAAGCGGGCAGTAGGTATCATGGGTACCACCACTACGCAGCAGTCTTCCTGCAAGAGCAAAAATAAAAACAGGCAAGAGCTGCAACCGAATATCTTTTAGTACAACCCTCGCCACACGGCAAATTTGGCAATATATATATATATATATATAAACATATATGTACATATATGTAACTATATACGTATACATGTAAATATATATATATATATATATATGTGTGTGTGTGTGTATGTGTAGCAACAGAAACTACGGTATATGTAAAGAGAGAGAGCCCATCACATTTTTTGTAGAAAAAACAGAAGAGGATAAGATTCTCCTCCTTCCAGTTGTTTCCTCCAGATCTCTGCCAGTCTCCATTTCAAGGAGAAAAAGTTTCTAATAGACTCTCACAAAGGAAACACCCTCTTCCCAAGGAAAAGGAAGATGCAAAAGCTTTACTTTCCGCAGGCCTCCTCGTTGCAATTAGCATGAGCATTCGAAGGAGACAGTCACATCATTGAGTGGATGACAGGGAAGTACATAATCTAGAAAGGTCAATTTAAAATCGAGAGAAGACGACTTCATGCATTGTTGCATAACTTATTGTAATATATTAGCTAGCTAACTAGCTAGCCAGCGCCCCCTGCATGTATATGTCTGAGCACTTGGAGAGAAGGAGACGTAAAGCATTGTCGCATAACTTATTGTAATATACATATATTCACGTGGACTGTATCTAATATATACACTGTATATACAGTATATTATTGATATCCACACAAATCTCCCAGCACAAAGAAGAGGAAGTGAGAAGGGAGAAGTAGACATAAGGCAACGCTGCTTGCAATTATGTACATATACACATATATACGTATATACACATATATTTGCATATAAATATATATATGCTATTGAACTGTGCTTGTCTATTGAGAAGAGAGAAAAATTTATGTATGTAGCGGTGCTGCTATTATGTTCAAGAGGAAGTATATACTATACTTACGTGTATTGTATATAGATGATGTATTGAGAGAATGTATATTTAGGTATTGAAGAGAGAACAATATTAGGCATTGCTGCATACGGGTATACTATATTTCTGTGTTTCGTATGTAAGGGTAATGTATTTTGAGAGAGTGTAAAAACCTATCGAAAGCAGACCAGAATATATATATATATGCCATTGCTGCATGTATTCGTTTTTCATACTGTTGATGGACTGAGAGAATATTACAACATATTGAGAAGAGAGAACGTAAATATAAAAAATATACATACATGGCATTGTTGTACATATATATATATATGTCAATTAATTTCATTACATATAGATGGTGTATTGAGAAGAATATATATATAGAGCATTGCTGCCTACATATACATATACAAGCATATATATATATATATATATATATATATATATATATATATACGTGAAGCAAATGTGTATCACATATGTGTAGATATATGTATTATATGCATGGGTAATATATAACGATAACGTATTGAGAAGATATATATATACATATATATATATATATCTATGACATTGCTGCCTATATATACATATACCTGCATATACATTTGAAGCGTATAAGAGTTATATATGTATATATATAGATGTATGTGTATATCGTGTTCATAAGTATTATATATAGATTTGTATTGAGAAGAATGTACCTACAGCATTGCGGCTTATATGTACATATCTATCTACATAAACATATACATATATATATATATATGAAACAGATACGTATTTAGGTCTTATATGCCGAGTTGATGTATTGACATGTAATTAGTTGAATCAGGGGGTAGTAAGCGAACAAAAGGAAAAGAAGAATAAGAAAAAGTGGAGGAGGGAACACAGAGGGTGAAGACGAAGAAGGAGAAGAAAACGTGCGAGGAGTCAAATGTGAAGAAGAAGAGGAGAGTAGAAAGAGACGACCGAGAAAGAGCATCTAAATTAGGGTACATTAGTTCGAGAGGACAGATGAAAACGAGGAAACGACCGAGGAGAGAATAAGGGGGAGGTAGAGAGGGAAGAGGAGGGAGAGAAGGAAGAGGAGGGAGAGAAGGAAGAGTGAGAAAGGGATGAGGAAGAAGAGGAAGAGGAGCCAGAGAAGCAAGATGGCGAGGAGGGAGAAAGAAGGAGGAAACGGAGGAGAGAGAGAAGAAGGAGGAGGAAAGGAAGGAAAGAGAGAAAGAGGAGGAGGAGAGAGAAAGGGAAGAGGAAGAGGCGGAGGAGGAGGGCGAGGTAGAAAAGAAGAAGTAAGAGAAGTTATAACCGCTGCTTGAGTAGGTAAAACTCTCGAAATCATGCTACAGATCGTAGAGAGAGAAATACAGTTGCCGTCGATCAAAGGTCGTAGAAGGAAAAGGAGAATAATATATCACTTTACTTAAGACAGGTAGGTACATAGACAGTGTTACTGCTAGAAGGAATATTGCACATACAATGAGTTTGTACAATTGGGAGATGGTTCACAGAGACAGAAAGAGAAAGAAAGATGGAAAGAAAGAAAAGGAAGAGGGAAGAAATGAAAGAATGAAGACGGAAAGGAAGGTGCTTACGAGGGTATCAAAATCGAGTTCTCTGTTGTGCAGCAGATCCACTTCTCCAAGAAAAATTCTGCAGTTCCATTATGACAGAATGAAAGAGATATACATATGCGTATATATCTATATATATATATGACAAAATATACAGAGTATAGATGCAAATACATATATATACACTACAACATATACAGAACATATATGCGAATATATATATATATATATAGCACATATACAGAGTATATATGTAAAGCAACGACTACATCACATACAGAAAGACTATGTTATGGCTGCATATACAGAAATAGTCTGTAGTTATATCTTGATTTCTTTGAGAGAAGACATATGTGATACAAAATTACTACCAATAAATCTACCCCCATAGAAGAGCCTTAGTACACAAATATATTATAGTTGCATCACAGAGCAACACTACTTGATGAATGTTTTCAGCATATTCGAAGAACTTAAACAATATACAGAGAGAGTTATACATGTACATATTTCTATATATATACATACACCTCGCTTAAGTAGTTGACACAACATCATTGCAAATATCACAACGTACCAAAAGCGTCATTACAGTATATACATATACATATATATATATATAAAGAGAGATACATACATATATATGTATGCATGTATGGAGAGATACATATGTATCTCTTTATATATATGTAAATATATCTCTAAGGATGA
>NW_026700412.1:0-31904 GCF_030435755.1 Ochotona princeps | reverse complement strand
TAGTGGTTCTTGTGGGAGAACAACTCCATTTGGCTCAGTAACTTCACACACCATCAGGCTTCCAAGCAGCTCTCAAGGAAACTCAGTTTTCACACTCTATGCTTAGTGCCCTTTGAGTGCCTAGGACTGAAATGAAGCTTGGTAGAGCATCCCAGACAATCGAATGCTCCACATGCGGGTTTCACATGCCACCAACTCCACATTCACAGGCAACTTCAGCGCCACAGCCGTTTTCAGATAGCCCTCAATGCAAAGGCTCTGGACGCAAATATTGGTGTGAGAGCTAATTCAATCAAGGAAACACTGCATGTTGGTGAAGGGCATATTGAAGAAGGATCAGCCGAGTGATTCTTGTGGGAGAACAACTCCATTTGGCTCACTGACTTCACACACCATCAGGCTTCCAAGCAGCTCTCAAGGAAACTCAGTTTTCACACTCTATACTTTGTGCCCTTTAGTGCATTGTCTAGGATTGAACCTGGTAGAGCATCCCATACAAACGAATGCTCCACATGCGGGTTTCTCATGCCACCAACTCCACATTCTCAGGCAACTTCAGCGCCACAGCCGTTTCCAGATAACCCTCAATGCAAAGGCTCTAGACGCAAATATTGGTGTGAGAGCTAATTCAATCAAGGAAACACTGCATGTTGGTGAAGGGCATATTGAAGACGGATCAGCCTAGTGGTTCTTGTGGGAGAACAACTCCATTTGGCTCACTAACTTCACACACCATCAGGCTTCCAAGCAGCTCTCAAGGAAACTCAGTTTTCACACTCTATGCTTAGTGCCCTTTGAGTGCATTATCTAAGAATGAACCTGGTAGAGCATCCCACACAAACGAATGCTCCACATACGGGTTTCACATGCCACCAACTCCACATTCTCAGGCAACTTCAGCGCCACAGCCGTTTCCAGATAACCCTCAATGCAAAGGCTCCAGACGCAAATATTGGTGTGAGAGCTAATACAATCAAGGAAACACTGCATGTTGGTGAAGGGCATATTGAAGAAGGATCAGCCGAGTGGTTCTTGTGGGAGAACAACTCCATTTGGCTCACTAACTTCACACACCATCAGGCTTCCAAGCAGCTCTCAAGGAAACTCAGTTTTCACACTCTATGATTAGTGCCCTTTGAGTGCCTAGGACTGAAATGAAGCTTGGTGAGCATCCCACAGAAACGAATGCTCCACATGCGGGTTTCACATGCCACCAACTCCACATTCTCAGGCAACTTCACCGCCACAGCCGTTTTCAGATAGCCCTCAATGCAAAGGTTCTAGACTCAAATATTGGTGTGAGAGCTAATTCAATCAAGGAAACACTGCATGTTGGTGAAGGGCATATTGAAGAAGGATCAGCCGAGTGATTCTTGTGGGACAACAATTCCATTTGGCTCACTAACTTCACACACTATCAGGCTTCCAAGCAGCTCTCAAGGAAACTCAGTTTTCACACTCTATGCTTAGTGCCCTTTAGTGCATTATCTAGGAATGAACCTGGTAGAGCATCCCACACAAACAAATGCTCCACATGCGGGTTTCACATGCCACCAATTCCACATTCTCAGGCAACTTCAGCGCCACAGCCGTTTTCAGATAGCCCTCAATGCAAATTCTCCAGACGCAAATATTGGTGTGAGAGCTAATTCAATCAAGGAAACACTGCATGTTGGTGAAGGGCATATTGAAGAAGGATCAGCCGAGTGGTTCTTGTGGGAGAACAACTCCATTTGTCTTACTAACTTCACACACCATCAGGCTTCCAAGCAGCTCTCAAGGAAACTCAGTTTTCACACTCTATACTTTGTGCCCTTTAGTGCATTGTCTAGGATTGAACCTGGTAGAGCATCCCATACAAAC
This sequence comes from Ochotona princeps, assembly GCF_030435755.1. Taxonomy (NCBI): domain Eukaryota; kingdom Metazoa; phylum Chordata; class Mammalia; order Lagomorpha; family Ochotonidae; genus Ochotona; species Ochotona princeps. Next base: position 30,041 of record NW_026700412.1, on the reverse strand, counting down.
GAATGCTCCACATGCAGGTTTCTCATGCCACCAACTCCACATTCTCAGGCAACTTCAGCGCCACAGCCGTTTCCAGATAACCCTCAATGCAAAGGCTCTAGACGCAAATATTGGTGGGAGAGCTAATTGAATCAAGGAAACACTGCATGTTGGTGAAGGGCATATTGAAGACGGATCAGCCTAGTGGTTCTTGTGGGAGAACAACTCCATTTGGCTCACTAACTTCACACACCATCAGGCTTCCAAGCAGCTCTCAAGGAAACTCAGTTTTCACACTCTATGATTAGTGCCCTTTGAGTGCATTATCTAGGAATGAACCTGGTAGAGCATCCCACACAAACGAATGCTCCACATGCGGGTTTCACATGCCACCAACTCCACATTCTCAGGCAACTTCAGCGCCACAGCCGTTTCCAGATAACCCTCAATGCAAAGGCTCCAGACGCAAATATTGGTGTGAGAGCTAATTCAATCAAGGAAACACTGCATGTTGGTGAAGGGCATATTGAAGAAGGATCAGCCGAGTGGTTCTTGTGGGAGAACAACTCCATTTGGCTCACTAACTTCACACACCATCAGGCTTCCAAGCAGCTCTCAAGGAAACTTAGTTTGCACACTGTATGCTTAGTGCCCTTTGAGTGCCTTGGACTGAAATGAAGCTTGGTGAGCATCCCACACAAACGAATGCTCCACATGCGGGTTTCACATGCCACCAACTCCACATTCTCAGGCAACTTCAGCGACACAGCCGTTTTCAGATAGCCCTCAATGCAAAGGCTCTAGACGCAAATATTGGTGTGAGAGCTAATTCAATCAAGGAAACACTGCATGTTGGTGAAGGGCATATTGAAGAAGGATCAGCCGAGTGGTTCTTGTGGGAGAACAACTCCATTTGGCTCACTAACTTCACACACCATCAGGCTTCCAAGCAGCTCTCAAGGAAACTCAGTTTTCACACTCTATGCTTAGTGCCCTTTGAGTGCATTATCTAGGAATGAACCTGGTAGAGCATCCCACACAAACGAATGCTCCACATGCGGGTTTCACATGACACCAACTCCACATTCTCAGGCAACTTCAGCGCCACAGCCGTTTCCAGATAACCCTCAATGCAAAGGCTCCAGACGCAAATATTGGTGTGAGAGCTAATTCAATCAAGGAAACACTGCATGTTGGTGAAGGGCATATTGAAGAAGGATCAGCCGAGTGGTTCTTGTGGGAGAACAACTCCATTTGGCTCACTAACTTCACACACCATCAGGCTTCCAAGCAGCTCTCAAGGAAACTTAGTTTGCACACTGTATGCTTAGTGCCCTTTGAGTGCCTTGGACTGAAATGAAGCTTGGTGAGCATCCCACACAAACGAATGCTCCACATGCGGGTTTCACATGCCACCAACTCCACATTCACAGGCAACTTCAGCGCCAAAGCCGTTTTCAGAGAGCCCTCAATACAAAGGCTGTAGACGCAAGTATTGGTGTGAGAGCTAATTCAATCAAGGAAACACTGCATGTTGGTGAAGGGCATATTGAAGAAGGATTAGCCCAGTGGTTCTTGTGGGAGAACAACTCCATTTGGCTCACTAACTTCACACACCATCAGGCTTCTAAGCAGCTCTCAAGGAAACTCAGTTTTCACACTCTATGCTTAGTGCCCTTTGAGTGCCTAGGACTGAAATGAAGCTTGGTGAGCATCCCACACAAACGAATGCTCCACATGCGGGTTTCACATGCCACCAACTCCACATTCTCAGGCAACTTCAGCGACACAGCTGTTTTCAGATAGCCCTCAATGCAAAGGCTCTAGACGCAAATATTGGTGTGAGAGCTAATTCAATCAAGGAAACACTGCATGTTGGTGAAGGGCATATTGAAGAAGGATCAGCCGAGTGGTTCTTGTGGGAGAACAACTCCATTTGGCTCACTAACTTCACACACCATCAGGCTTCCAAGCAGCTCTCAAGGAAACTCAGTTTTCACACTCTATGCTTAGTGCCCTTTAGTGCATTATCTAGGAATGAACCTGGTAGAGCATCCCACACAAACGAATGCTCCACATGCTGGTTTCACATGCCACCAACTCCACATTCACAGGCAACTTCAGCGCCACAGCCGTTTTCAGATAGCCCTCAATGCAAAGGCTCTAGACGCAAATATTGGTGTGAGAGCTAATTCAATCAAGGAAACACTGCATGTTGGTGAAGGGCATATTGAAGAAGGATCAGCCGAGTGGTTCTTGTGGGAGAACAACTCCATTTGGCTCACTAACTTCACACACCATCAGGCTTCCAAGCAGCTCTCAAGGAAACTCAGTTTTCACACTCTATGCTTAGTGCCCTTTGAGTGCATTATCTAGGAATGAACCTGGTAGAGCATCCCACACAAACGAATGCTCCACATGCGGGTTTCACATGCCACCAACTCCACATTCTCAGGCAACTTCAGCGCCACAGCCGTTTTCAGATAGCCCTCAATGCAAAGGCTCTAGACGCAAATATTGGTGTGAGAGCTAATTCAATCAAGGAAACACTGCATGTTGGTGAAGGGCATATTGAAGAAGGATCAGCTGAGTGGTTCTTGTGGGAGAACAACTCCATTTGGCTCACTAACTTCACACACCATCAGGATTCCAAGCAGCTCTCAAGGAAACTTAGTTTGCACACTCTATGCTTAGTGCCCTTTGAGTGCCTAGGACTGAAATGAAGCTTGGTGAGCATCCCACACAAACGAATGCTCCACATGCGGGTTTCACATGCCACCAACTCCACATTCTCAGGCAACTTCAGCGCCACAGTCGTTTTCAGAGAGCCCTCAATGCAAAGGCTCTAGACGCAAGTATTGTTCTGAGAGCTAATTCAATCAAGGAAACACTGCATGTTGGTGAAGGTCATATTGAAGAAGGATTAGCCGAGTGGTTCTTGTGGGAGAACAACTCCATTTGGCTCACTAACTTCACACACCATCAGGCTTCCAAGCAGCTCTCAAGGAAACTCAGTTTTCACACTCTATGCTTAGTGCCCTTTGAGTGCCTAGGACTGAAATGAAGCTTGGTGAGCATCCCAGACAATAGAATGCTCCACATGCGGGTTTCACATGCCAGCAACTCCACATTCACAGGCAACTTCAGCGCCTCAGCCGTTTTCAGATAGCCCTCAATGCAAAGGCTCTAGACGCAAATATTGGCGTGAGAGCTAATTCAATCAAGGAAACACTGCATGTTGGTGAAGGGCATATTGAAGAAGGATCAGCCGAGTGGTTCTTGTGGGAGAGCAACTCCATTTGGCTCACTAACTTCACACACCATCAGGCTTCCAAGCAGCTCTCAAGGAAACTCAGTTTTCACACTCTATGCTTAGTGCCCTTTGAGTGCATTATCTAGGAATGAACCTGGTAGAGCATCCCACACAAACGAATGCTCCACATGCGGGTTTCACATGCCACCAACTCCACATTCTCAGGCAACTTCAGCGCCACAGCCGTTTTCAGTTAGCCCTCAATGCAAAGGCTCTAGACGCAAATATTGGTGTGAGAGCTAATTCAATCAAGGAAACACTGCATGTTGGTGAAGGGCATATTGAAGAAGGATCAGCCGAGTGGTTCTTGTGGGAGAACAACTCCATTTGGCTCACTAACTTCACAAACCATCAGGCTTCCAAGCAGCTCTCAAGGAAACTCAGTTTTCACACTCTATGCTTAGAGCCCTTTGAGTGCCTTGGACTGAAATGAAGCTTGGTGAGCATCCCACAAAAACGAATGCTCCACATGCGGGTTTCACGTGCCACCAACTCCACATTCTCAGGCAACTTCAGCGCCACAGCCGTTTTCAGATAGCCCTCAATGCAAAGGCTCTAGACGCAAATATTGGTGTGAGAGCTAATTCAATCAAGGAAACACTGCATGTTGGTGAAGGGCATATTGAAGAAGGATCAGCCGAGTGGTTCTTGTGGGAGAACAACTCCATTTGGCTCACTAACTTCACACACCATCAGGCTTCCAAGCAGCTCTCAAGGAAACTCAGTTTTCACACTCTATGCTTAGTGCCCTTTGAGTGCATTATCTAGAAATGAATCTGGTACAGCATCCCACACAAACGAATGCTCCACATGCGGGTTTCACATGCCACCAACTCCACATTCACAGGCAACTTCAGCGCCACAGCCGTTTCCAGATAACCCTCAATGCAAAGGCTCTAGACGCAAATATTGGTGTGAGAGCTAATTCAATCAAGGAAACACTGCATGTTGGTGAAGGGCATATTGAAGAAGGATCAGCCAAGTGATTCTTGTGGGACAACAACTCCATTTGGCTCACTAACTTCACACACCATCAGGCTTCCAAGCAGCTCTCAAGGAAACTCAGTTTTCACACTCTATGATTAGTGCCCTTTAGTGCATTATCTAGGAATGAACCTGGTAGAGCATCCCACACAAACGAATGCTCCACATGCGGGTTTCACATGCCACCAACTCCACATTCTCAGGCAACTTCAGCGCCACAGCCGTTTTGAGATAGCCCTCAATGCAAAGGCTCTAGACGCAAATATTGGTGTGAGAGCTAATTCAATCAAGGAAACACTGCATGTTGGTGAAGGGCATATTGAAGAAGGATCAGCCGAGTGGTTCTTGTGGGAGAACAACTCCATTTGGCTCACTAACTTCACACACCATCAGGCTTCCAAGCAGCTCTCAAGGAAACTCAGTTTTCACACTCTATACTTTGTGCCCTTTAGTGCATTGTCTAGGATTGAACCTGGTAGAGCATCCCACACAAACGAATGCTCCACTTGCGGGTTGCACATTTCACCAACTCCACATTCTCAGGTAACTTCAGCGCCACAGCCGTTTTCAGATAGCCCTCAATGCAAAGGCTCTAGACGCAAATATTGGTGTGAGAGCTAATTCAATCAAGGAAACACTGCATGTTGGTGAAGGGCATATTGAAGAAGGATCAGCCGAGTGGTTACTGTGGGAGAACAACTCCATTTGGCTCACTAACTTCACACACCATCAGGCTTCCAAGCAGCTCTCAAGGAAACTCAGTTTTCACACTCTAGGCTTAGTGCCCTTTGAGTGCATTATCTAGGAATGAACCTGGTAGAGCATCCCACACAAACGAATGCTCCACATGCGGGTTTCACATGCCACCAACTCCACATTCTCAGGCAACTTCAGCGCCACAGCCGTTTTCAGATAGCCCTCAATGCAAAGGCTCTAGACGCAAATATTGGTGTGAGAGCTAATTCAATCAAGGAAACACTGCATGTTGGTGAAGGGCATATTGAAGAAGGATCAGTTGAGTGGTTCTTGTGGGAGAACAACTCCATTTGGCTCACTAACTTCACACACCATCAGGATTCCAAGCAGCTCTCAAGGAAACTTAGTTTGCACACTCTATGCTTAGTGCCCTTTGAGTGCCTAGGACTGAAATGAAGCTTGGTGAGCATCCCACACAAACGAATGCTCCACATGCGGGTTTCACATGCCACCAACTCCACATTCACAGGCAACTTCAGCGCCACAGTCGTTTTCAGAGAGCCCTCAGTGCAAAGGCTCTAGACGCAAATATTGGTGTGAGAGCTAATTCAATCAAGGAAACACTGCATGTTGGTGAAGGGCATATTGAAGAAGGATCAGCCGAGTGGTTCTTGTGGGAGAACAACTCCATTTGGCTCACTAACTTCACACACCATCAGGCTTCCAAGCAGCTCTCAAGGAAACTCAGTTTTCACACTCTATGCTTAGTGCCCTTTGAGTGCATTATCTAGAAATGAATCTGGTACAGCATCCCACACAAACGAATGCTCCACATGCGGGTTTCACATGCCACCAACTCCACATTCACAGGCAACTTCAGCGCCACAGCCGTTTCCAGATAACCCTCAATGCAAAGGCTCTAGACGCAAATATTGGTGTGAGAGCTAATTCAATCAAGGAAACACTACATGTTGGTGAAGGGCATATTGAAGAAGGATCAGCCAAGTGATTCTTGTGGGACAACAACTCCATTTGGCTCACTAACTTCACACACCATCAGGCTTCCAAGCAGCTCTCAAGGAAACTCAGTTTTCACACTCTATGATTAGTGCCCTTTAGTGCATTATCTAGGAATGAACCTGGTAGAGCATCCCACACAAACGAATGCTCCACATGCGGGTTTCACATGCCACCAACTCCACATTCTCAGGCAACTTCAGCGCCACAGCCGTTTTCAGATAGCCCTCAATGCAAAGGCTCCAGACGCAAATATTGGTGTGAGAGCTAATTCAATCAAGGAAACACTTTATGTTGGTGAAGGGCATATTGAAGAAGGATCAGCCGAGTGGTTCTTGTGGGAGAACAACTCCATTTGGCTCACTAACTTCACACACCATCAGGCTTCCAAGCAGCTCTCAAGGAAACTCAGTTTTCACACTCTATACTTTGTGCCCTTTAGTGCATTGTCTAGGATTGAACCTGGTAGAGCATCGCACACAAACGAATGCTCCACATGCGGGTTTCACATGCCACCAACTCCACATTCTCAGGCAACTTCAGCGCCACAGCCGTTTCCAGATAACCGTCAATGCAAAGGCTCCAGACGCAAATATTGGTGTGAGAGCTAATTCAATCAAGGAAACACTGCATGTTGGTGAAGGGCATATTGAAGAAGGATCAGCCTAGTGGTTCTTGTGGGAGAACAACTCCATTTGGCTCACTAAATTCACACACCATCAGGCTTCCAAGCAGTTCTCTAGGAAACTCAGTTTTCACACTCTATGCTTAGTGCCCTTTGAGTGCATTATCTAGGAATGAACCTGGTAGAGCATCCCACACAAACGAATGCTCCACATGCGGGTTTCACATGCCACCAACTCCACATTCTCAGGCAACTTCAGCGCCACAGCCGTTTCTAGCTAGCCCTCAATGCAAAGGCTCTAGACGCAAATATTGGTGTGAGAGCTAATTCAATCAAGGAAACACTGCATGTTGGTGAAGGGCATATTGAAAAAGGATCAGCCGAGTGGTTCTTGTGGGAGAACAACTCCATTTGGCTCACTAACTTCACACACCATCAGGCTTCCAAGCAGCTCTCAAGGAAACTTAGTTTGCACACTCTATGCTTAGTGCCCTTTGAGTGCCTAGGACTGAAATGAAGCTTGGTGAGCATCCCACACAAACGAATGCTCCACATGCGGGTTTCACATGCCACCAACTCCACATTCACAGGCAACTTCAGCGCCACAGCCGTTTTCAGAGAGCCCTCAATGCAAAGGCTCTAGACGCAAGTATTGGTGTGAGAGCTAATTCAATCAAGGCAACACTGCATGTTGGTGAAGGGCATATTGAAGAAGGATCAGCCGAGTGGTTCTTGTGGGAGAACAACTCCATTTGGCTCACTAACTTCACACACCATCAGGCTTCTAAGCAGCTCTCAAGGAAACTCAGTATTCACACTCTATGCTTAGTGCCCTTTGAGTGCCTAGGACTGAAATGAAGCTTGGTGAGCATCCCACACAAACGAATGCTACACATGCGGGTTTCACATGCCACCAAATCCACATTCTCAGGCAACTTCAGTGCCACAGCCTTTTTCAGATAGCCCTCAATGCAAAGGCTCTAGACGCAAATATTGGTGTGAGAGCTAATTCAATCAAGGAAACACTGCATGTTGGTGAAGGGCATATTGAAGAAGGATCAGCCTAGTGGTTACTGTGGGAGAACAACTCCATTTGGCTCACTAACTTCACACACCATCAGGCTTCCAAGCAGCTCTCAAGGAAACTCTGTTTTCACACTCTATGCTTAGTGCCCTTTGAGTGCCTTGGACTGAAATGAAGCTTGGTGAGCATCCCACACAAACGAATGCTCCACATGCGGGTTTCACATGCCACCAACTCCACATTCTCAGGCAACTTCAGCGCCACAGCCGTTTTCAGATAGCCCTCAATGCAAAGGCTCTAGATGCAAATATTGGTGTGAGAGATAATTCAATCAAGGAAACACTGCATGTTGGTGAAGGGCATATTGAAGAAGGATCAGCCTAGTGGTTCTTGTGGGAGAACAACTCCATTTGGCTCACTAACGTCAGACACCATCAGGCTTCCAAGCAGTTCTCAAGGAAACTCAGTTTTCACACTCTATGCTTAGTGCCCTTTGAGTGCATTATCTAGATAAGAACCTGGTAGAGCATCCCACACAAACGAATGCTCCACATGCGGGTTTCACATGCCACCAACTCCACATTCACAGGCAACTTCAGCGCCACAGCCGTTTTCAGATAGCCCTCAATGCAAAGGCTCTGGACGCAAATATTGGTGTGAGAGCTAATTCAATCAAGGAAACACTGCATGTTGGTGAAGGGCATATTGAAGAAGGATCAGCCGAGTGGTTCTTGTGGGAGAACAACTCCATTTGGCTCACTAACTTCACACACCATCAGGCTTCCAAGCAGCTCTCAAGGAAACTCAGTTTTCACACTCTATGCTTAGTGCCCTTTAGTGCATTAATTGGAATGAACCTGGTAGAGCATCCCACACAAACGAATGCTCCACATGCGGGTTTCACATGCCACCAACTCCACATTCTCAGGCAACTTCAGCGCCACAGCCGTTTTCAGATAGCCCTCAATGCAAAGGCTCCAGACGCAAATATTGGTGTGAGAGCTAATTCAATCAAGGAAACACTGCATGTTGGTGAAGGGCATATTGAAGAAGGATCAGCCGAGTGGTTCTTGTGGGAGAACAACTCCATTTGGCTCACTAACTTCACACACCATCAGGCTTCCAAGCAGCTCTCAAGGAAACTCAGTTTTCACACTCTATGCTTACTGCCCTTTGAGTGGCTACAACTGAAATAAAACTTGGTGAGCATCCCACACAAACGAATGCCCCACATGCGGGTTTCACATGTTAAAAACTTCACATTCTCATGCAACTTCAGCGCCACAGCCGTTTTCAGATAGCCCTCAATGCAAAGGCTCTAGACGCAAATATTAGTGTGAGAGCTAATTCAATCAAGGAAACACTGCATGTTGGTGAAGGGCATATTGAAGAAGGATCAGGCCGAGTGGGTCTTCTGGAAGAACAACTCCATTTGGCTCACTAACTTCACACACCATCAGGCTTCCAAGCAGCTCTCAAGGAAACTCAGTTTTCACACTCTAAGCTTAGTGCCCTTTGAGTGCATTATCTAGGAATGAACCTGGTAGAGCATCCCACACAAACGAATGCTCCACATGCGGGTTTCACATGCCACCAACTCCACATTCTCAGGCAATTTCAGCGCCACAGCCGTTTTCAGATAGCCCTCAATGCAAAGGCTCTAGACGCAAATATTGTTGTGAGAGCTAATTCAATCAAGGAAACACTGCATGTTGGTGAAGGGCATATTGAAGAAGGATCAGCCGAGTGGTTCTTGTGGGAGAACAACTCCATTTGGCTCACTAACTTCACACACCATCAGGCTTCCAAGCAGCTCTCAAGGAAACTCCGTTTTCACACTCTATGCTTAGTGCCCTTTGAGTGCCTAGGACTGAAATAAGCTTGGTGAGCATCCCACACAAACGAATGCTCCACATGCGGGTTTCACATGCCACCATCTCCACATTCTCAGGCAACTTCAGCGCCACAGCCGTTTTCAGATAGCCCTCAATGCAAAGGCTCTAGACGCAAATATTGGTGTGAGAGCTAATTCAATCAAGGAAACACTGCATGTTGGTGAAGGGCATATTGAAGAAGGATTAGCCGAGTGGTTATTGTGGGAGAACAACTCCATTTGGCTCACTAACTTCACACACCATCAGGCTTCCAAGCAGCTCTCAAGGAAACTGGGTTTTCACACTCTATGCTTAGTGCCCTTTGAGTGCATTATCTAGGAATGAACCTGGTAGAGCATCCCACACAAGCGAATGCTCCACATGCGGGTTTCACATGCCACCAATTCCACATTCTCAGGCAACTTCAGCGCCACAGCCGTTTTCAGTTAGCCCTCAATGCAAAGGCTCTAGACGCAAATATTGGTGTGAGAGCTAATTCAATCAAGGAAACACTGCATGTTGGTGAAGGGCATATTGAAGAAGGATCAGCCGAGTGGTTCTTGTGGGAGAACAACTCCATTTGGCTCACTAACTTCACACACCATCAGGCTTCCAAGCAGCTCCCAAGGAAACTCAGTTTTCACACTCTAGGCTTAGTGCCCTTTGAGTGCCTAGGATTGAAATGAAGCTGGTAGAGCATCCCACAAAAACGAATGCTCCACATGCGGGTTTCACATGCCACCAACTCCACATTCTCAGGCAACTTCAGCGCCACAGCCGTTTTCAGATAGCCCTCAATGCAAAGGCTCTAGACGCAAATATTGGTGTGATAGCAAATTCAATCAAGGAAACATTTCATGTTGGTGAAGGGCATATTGAAGAAGGATCAGCCGAGTGGTTCTTGTGGGAGAACAACTCCATTTGGCTCACTAACTTCACACACCATCAGGCTTCCAAGCAGCTCTCAAGGAAACTCAGTTTTCACACTCTATGCTTAGTGCCCTTTGAGTGCCTAGGACTGAACAGAAGCTAGTAGAGCATCCCACACAAACGAATGCTCCACATACGGGTTTCACATGACACCAACTCCACATTCTCAGGCAACTTCAGCGCCACAGCCGTTTTCAGATAGCCCTCAATGCAAAGGCTCTAGACGCAAATATTGGTGTGATAGCAAATTCAATCAAGGAAACATTTCATGTTGGTGAAGGGCATATTGAAGAAGGATCAGCCGAGTGGTTCTTGTGGGAGAACAACTCCATTTGGCTCACTAACTTCACACACCATCAGGCTTCCAAGCAGCTCTCAAGGAAACTCAGTTTTCACACTCTATGCTTAGTGCCCTTTGAGTGCATTATCTAGGAATGAACCTGGTAGAGCATCCCACACAAATGAATGCTCCACATGCGGGTTTCACATGCCACCAACTCCACATTCACAGGCAACTTCAGCGCCACAGCCGTTTTCAGATAGCCCTCAATGCAAAGGCTCTAGACGCAAATATTGGTGTGAGAGCTAATTCAATCAAGGAAACACTGCATGTTGGTGAAGGGCATATTGAAGAAAGAGCAGCTGAGTGGTTCTTGTGGGAGAACAACTCCATTTGGCTCACTAACTTCACACACCATCAGGCTTCCAAGCAGCTCTCAAGGAAACTCAGTATTCACACTCTATGCTTAGTGCCCTTTGAGTGCATTATCTAGGAATGAACCTGGTAGAGCATCCCACACAAACGAATGCTCCACATGCGGGTTTCACATGCCACCAACTCCACATTCTCAGGCAACTTCAGTGCCACAGCCGTTTTCAGATAGCCCTCAATGCAAAGGCTCTAGACGCAAATATTGGTGTGAGAGCTAATTCAATCAAGGAAACACTGCATGTTGGTGAAGGGCATATTGAAGAAGGATCAGCCGAGTGGTTCTTGTGGGAGAACAACTCCATTTGGCTCACTAACTTCACACACCATCAGGCTTCAGAGGAACTCTCAAGGAAACTCAGTTTTCACACTCTATGCTTAGTGCCCTTTGAGTGCCTAGGACTGAAATGAAGCTTGGTAGAGCATCCCAGACAATCGAATGCTCCACATGCGGGTTTCACATGCCACCAACTCCACATTCTCAGGCAACTTCAGCGCCACAGCCGTTTTCAGATAGCCCTCAATGCAAAGGCTCTAGACGCAAATATTGGTGTGAGAGCTAATTCAATCAAGGAAACACTGCATGTTGGTGAAGGGCATATTGAAGAAGGATCAGCCGAGTGGTTCTTGTGGGAGAACAACTCCATTTGGCTCACTAACTTCACACACCATCAGGCTTCCAAGCAGCTCTCAAGAAAACTCAGTTTTCACACTCTATGCTTACTGCCCTTTGAGTGGCTACAACTGAAATGAAACTTGGTGAGCATCCCACAAAAACAAATGCTCCACATGCGGGTTTCACATGCCACCAACTCCACATTCACAGGCAACTTCAGCGGCACAGCCGTTTTCAGATAGCCCTCAATGCAAAGGCTCTAGACGCAAATATTAGTGTGAGAGCTAATTCAATCAAGGAAACACTGCATGTTGGTGAAGGGCATATTGAAGAAAGAGCTGCTGAGTGGTTCTTGTGGGAGAACAACTCCATTTGGCTCACTAACTTCACACACCATCAGGCTTCCAAGCAGCTCTCAAGGAAATTCAGTTTTCACACTCTATGCTTAGTGCCCTTTGAGTGCATTCTCTAGGAATGAACCTGGTAGAACATCCCACACAAACGAATGCTCCACATGCGGGTTTCACATGCCACCAACTCCACATTCTCAGGCAACTTCAGTGCCACAGCCGTTTTCAGATAGCCCTCAATGCAAAGGCTCTAGACGCAAATATTGGTGTGAGAGCTAATTCAATCAAGGAAACACTGTATGTTGGTGAAGGGCATATTGAAGAAGGATCAGCCGAGTGGTTCTTGTGGGAGAACAACTCCTTTGGCTCACTAACTTCACACACCATCAGGCTTCCAAGCAGCTCTCAAGGAAACTCAGTTTTCACACTCTATGCTTAGTGCCCTTTGAGTGCCAAGGACTGAAATGAAGCTTGGTGAGCATCCCACACAAACGAATACTCCACAAGCGGGTTTCACATGCCACCAACTCCACATTCTCAGGCAACTTCAGCGCCACAGCCGTTTTCAGAGAGCCCTCAATGCAAAGGCTCTAGACGCAAGTATTGGTCTGAGAGCTAATTCAATCAAGGAAACACTGCATGTTGGTGAAGGGCATATTGAAGAAGGATTAGCCGAGTGGTTCTTGTGGGAGAACAACTCCATTTGGCTCACTAACTTCACACACCATCAGGCTTCCAAGCAGCTCTCAAGGAAACTCAGTTTTCACACTCTATGCTTAGTGCCCTTTAGTGCATTATCTAGGAATGAACCTGGTAGAGCATCCCACACAAACGAATGCTCCACATGCGGGTTTCACATGCCACCAACTCCACATTCTCAGGCAACTTCAGCGCCACAGCCGTTTCCCGATAGCCCTCAATGCAAAGGCTCTAGACGCAAATATTGGTGTGAGAGCTAATTCAATCAAGGAAACACTGCATGTTGGTGAAGGGCATATTGAAGAAGGATCAGCCGAGTGGTTCTTGTGGGAGAACAACTCCATTTGGCTCACTAACTTCACACACCATCAGGCTTCCAAGCAGCTCTCAAGGAAACTCAGTTTTCACACTCTATACTTTGTGCACTTTAGTGCATTGTCTAGGATTGAACCTGGTAGAGCATCCTACACAAACGAATGCTCCACATGCGGGTTTCTCATGCCACCAACTCCACATTCTCAGGCAACTTCAGCGCCACAGCCGTTTCCAGATAACCCGCAATGCAAAGGCTCTAGACGCAAATATTGGTGTGAGAGCTAATTGAATCAAGGCAACACTGCATGTTGGTGAAGGGCATATTGAAGACGGATCAGCCTAGTGGCTCTTGTGGGAGAACAACTCCATTTGGCTCACTAACTTCACACACCATCAGGCTTCCAAGCAGCTCTCAAGGAAACTCAGTTTTCACACTCTATGCTTAGTGCCCTTTGAGTGCCTAGGACTGAAATGAAGCTTGGTAGAGCATCCCAGACAATCGAATGCTCCACATGCGGGTTTCACATGCCACCAACTCCACATTCTCAGGCAACTTCAGCGCCACAGCCGTTTTCAGATAGCCCTCAATGCAAAGGCTCTAGACGCAAATATTGGTGTGAGAGCTAATTCAATCAAGGAAACACTGCATGTTGGTGAAGGGCATATTGAAGAAGGATCAGCCGAGTGGTTCTTGTGGGAGAACAACTCCATTTGGCTCACTAACTTCACACACCATCAGGCTTCCAAGCAGCTCTCAAGGAAACTCAGTTTTCATACTCTATACTTTGTGCCCTTTAGTGCATTGTCTAGGATTGAACCTGGTAGAGCATCCCATACAAACGAAAGCTCCACATGCGGGTTTCTCATGCCACCAACTCCACATTCTCAGGCAACTTCAGCGCCACAGCCGTTTCCAGATAACCCTCAATGCAAAGGCTCTAGACGCAAATATTGGTGTGAGAGCTAATTCAATCAAGGAAACACTGCATGTTGGTGAAGGGCATATTGAAGAAGGATCAGCCGAATGGTTCTTGTGGGAGAACAACTCCATTTGGCTCACTAACTTCACACACCATCAGGCTTCCAAGCAGCTCTCAAGGAAACTCAGTTTTCACACTCTATGCTTAGTGCCCTTTGAGTGCATTATCTAGGAATGAACCTGGTAGAACATCCCACACAAACGAATGCTCCACATGCGGGTTCCACATGCCACCAACTCCACATTCTCAGGCAACTTCAGCGCCACAGCCGTTTCCAGATAGCCCTCAATGCAAAGGCTCCAGACGCAAATATTGGTGTGAGAGCTAATTCAATCAAGGAAACACTGCATGTTGGTGAAGGGCATATTGAAGAAGGTTCAGCCGAGTGGTTCTTGTGGGAGAACAACTCCATTTGGCTCACTAACTTCACACACCATCAGGCTTCCAAGCAGCTCTCAAGGAAACTCAGGTTTCACACTCTATGCTTAGTGCCCTTTGAGGGCATTCTCTAGGAATGAACCTGGTAGAGCATCCCACACAAACGAATGCTCCACATGCGGCTTTCACATGCCACCAACTCCACATTCTCAGGCAACTTCAGCGCCAAGCCGTTTTCAGATAGCCCTCAATGCAAAGGCTCTAGACGCAAATATTGGTGTGAGAGCTAATTCAATCAAGGAAACACTACATGTTGGTGAAGGGCATATTGAAGAAGGATCAGCCGAGTGGTTCTTGTGGGAGAACAACTCCATTTGGCTCACTAACTTCACACACCATCAGGCTTCCAAGCAGCTCTCAAGGAAACTCAGTTTTCACACTCTATGCTTAGTGCCCTTTGAGTGCCAAGGACTGAAATGAAGCTTGGTGAGCATCCCACACAAACGAATACTCCACATGCGGGTTTCACATGCCACCAACTCCACATTCTCAGGCAATTTCAGCGCCACAGCCATTTTCAGATAGCCCTCAATGCAAAGGATCTAGACACAAATATTGGTGTGAGAGCTAATTCAATCAAGAAAACACTGCATGTTGGTGAAGGGCATAATGAAGAAAGAGCAGCCCAATGGTTCTTGTGGGAGAACAACTCCATTTGGCTCACTAACTTCACACACCATCAGGCTTCCAAGCAGCTCTCAAGGAAACTCAGTTTTCACACTCTATGCTTAGTGCCCTTTGAGTGCCTAGGACTGAAATGAAGCTTGGTGAGCATCCCACACAAACGAATGCTCCACATGCGGGTTTCACATGCCACCAGCTCCACATTCTCAGGCAACTTCAGCGCCACAGCCGTTTTCAGATAGCCCTCAATGCAAAGGCTCTAGACGCAAATATTGGTGTGAGAGCTAATTCAATCAAGGAAACACTGCATGTTGGTGAAGGGCATATTGAAGAAGGATCAGCCGAGTGGTTCTTGTGGGAGAGCAACCCCAATTGCCTCACTAACTTCACACACCATCAGGCTTCCAAGCAGCTCTCAAGGAAACTCAGTTTTCACACTCTATGCTTAGTGCCCTTTGAGTGCATTATCTAGGAATGAACCTGGTAGAGCATCCCACACAAACGAATGCTCCACATGCGGGTTTCACATGCCACCAACTCCACATTCTCAGGCAACTTCAGCGCCACAGCCGTTTTCAGTTAGCCCTCAATGCAAAGGCTCTAGACGCAAATATTGGTGTGAGAGCTAATTCAATCAAGGAAACACTGCATGTTGGTGAAGGGCATATTGAAGAAGGATCAGCCGAATGGTTCTTGTGGGAGAACAACTCCATTTGGCTCACTAACTTCACACACCATCAGGCTTCCAAGCAGCTCTCAAGGAAACTCAGTTTTCACACTCTATGCTTAGTGCCCTTTGAGTGCCTAGGACTGAAATGAAGCTTGGTGAGCATCCCACACAAACGAATGCTCCACATGCGGGTTTCACATGCCACCAACTCCACATTCACAGGCAACTTCAGCGCCACAGCCGTTTTCAGATAGCCCTCAATGCAAAGGCTCCAGACGCAAATATTGGTGTGAGAGCTAATTCAATCAAGGAAACACTGAATGTTGGTGAACGGCATATTGAAGAAGGAACAGCCGAGTGGTTCTTGTGGGAGAACAACTCCATTTGGCTCACTAACTTCACACACCATCAGGCTTCCAAGCAGCTCTCAAGGAAACTCAGTTTTCACACTCTATGCTTAGTGCCCTTTGAGTGCATTGTCTAGGATTTAACCTGGTAGAGCATCCCATACAAACGAATGCTCCACATGAGGGTTTCTCATGCCACCAACTCCACATTCTCAGGCAACTTCAGCGCCACAGCCGTTTCCAGATAACCCTCAATACAAAGGCTCTAGACGCAAATATTGGTGTGAGAGCTAATTCAATCAAGGAAACACTGCATGTTGTTGAAGGGCATATTGAAAATGATCAGCCGAGTGGTTCTTGTGGGAGAACAACTCCATTTGGCTCACTAAGTTCACACACCATCAGGATTCCAAGCAGCTCTCAAGGAAACTCAGTTTTCACACTCTATGCGTAGTGCCCTTTAGTGCATTATCTAGGAATGAACCTGGTAGAGCATCCCACACAAACGAATGCTCCACATGCGGGCTTCACATGCCACCAACTCCCCATTCTCAGGCAACTTCAGCGACACAGCCGTTTTCAGATAGCCCTCAATGCAAAGGCTCTAGACGCAAATATTGGTGTGAGAGCTAATTCAATCAAGGAAACACTGCATGTTGGTGAAGGGCATATTGAAGAAGGATCAGCCTAGTGGTTCTTGTGGGAGAACAACTCCATTTGGCTCACTAACTTCACACACCATCAGGCTTCCAAGCAGCTCTCAAGGAAACTCAGTTTTCACACTGTATGCTTAGTGCCCTTTGAGTGCCTAGGACTGAAATGAAGCTTGGTAGAGCATCCCAGACAATCGAATGCTCCACATGCGGGTTTCACATGCCACCAACTCCACATTCACAGGCAACTTCAGCGCCACAGCCGTTTTCAGATAGCCCTCAATGCAAAGGCTCTGGACGCAAATATTGGTGTGAGAGCTAATTCAATCAAGGAAACACTGCATGTTGGTGAAGGGCATATTGAAGAAGGATCAGCCGAGTGATTCTTGTGGGACAACAACTCCATTTGGCTCACTAACTTCACACACCATCAGGCTTCCAAGCAGCTCTCAAGGAAACTCAGTTTTCACACTCTATGCTTAGTGCCCTTTAGTGCATTATCTAGGAATGAACCTGGTAGAGCATCCCACACAAACAAATGCTCCATATGCGGGTTTCACATGCCACCAACTCCACATTCTCAGGCAACTTCAGCGCCACAGCCGTTTTCAGATAGCCCTCAATGCAAAGGCTCTAGACGCAAATATTGGTGTGAGAGCTAATTCAATCAAGGAAACACTGCATGTTGGTGAAGGGCATATTGAAGAAGGATCAGCCGAGTGGTTCTTGTGGGAGAACAACTCCATTTGGCTTACTAACTTCACACACCATCAGGCTTCCAAGCAGCTCTCAAGGAAACTCAGTTTTCACACTCTATACTTTGTGCCCTTTAGTGCATTGTCTAGGATTGAACCTGGTAGAGCATCCCATACAAACGAATGCTCCACATGCGGGTTTCTCATGCCACCAACTCCACATTCTCAGGCAACTTCAGCGCCACAGCCGTTTCCAGATAACCCTCAATGCAAAGGCTCTAGACGCAAATATTGGTGGGAGAGCTAATTGAATCAAGGCAACACTGCATGTTGGTGAAGGGCATATTGAAGACGGATCAGCCTAGTGGCTCTTGTGGGAGAACAACTCCATTTGGCTCACTAACTTCACACACCATCAGGCTTCCAAGCAGCTCTCAAGGAAACTCAGTTTTCACACTCTATGCTTAGTGCACTTTGAGTGCATTATCTAGGAATGAACCTGGTAGAGCATCCCACACAAACGAATGCTGCACATGCGGGTTTCACATGCCACCAACTCCACATTCTCAGGCAACTTCAGCGCCACAGCCGTTTCCAGATAACCCTCAATGCAAAGGCTCCAGACGCAAATATTGGTGTGAGAGCTAATTCAATCAAGGAAACACTGCATGTTGGTGAAGGGCATATTGAAGAAGGATCAGCCGAGTGGTTCTTGTGGGAGAACAACTCCATTTGGCTCACTAACCTCACACACCATCAGGCTTCCAAGTAGCTCTCAAGGAAACTTAGTTTGCACACTCTATGCTTAGTGCCCTTTGAGTGCCTTGGACTGAAATGAAGCTTGGTGAGCATTCCACACAAACGAATGCTCCACATGCGGGTTTCACATGCCACCAACTCCACATTCACAGGCAACTTCAGCGCCAAAGCCTTTTTCAGAGAGCCCTCAATGCAAAGGCTGTAGACGCAAGTATTGGTGTGAGAGCTAATTCAATCAAGGAAACACTGCATGTTGGTGAAGGGCATATTGAAGAAGGATTAGCCCAGTGGTTCTTGTGGGAGAACAACTCTATTTGGCTCACTAACTTCACACACCATCAGGCTTCTAAGCAGCTCTCAAGGAAACTCAGTTTTCACACTCTATGCTTAGTGCCCTTTGAGTGCCTAGGACTGAAATGAAGCTTGGTGAGCATCCCACACAAACGAATGCTCCACATGCGGGTTTCACATGCCACCAACTCCACATTCTCAGGCAACTTCAGCGCCACTGCCGTTTTCAGATAGCCCTCAATGCAAAGGCTCTAGACGCAAATATTGGTGTGAGAGCTAATTCAATCAAGGAAACACTGCATGTTGGTGAAGGGCATATTGAAGAAGGATCAGCCGAGTGGTTCTTGTGGGAGAACAACTCCATTTGGCTCACTAACTTCACACACCATCAGGCTTCCAAGCAGCTCTCAAGGAAACTCAGTTTTCACACTCTATGCTTAGTGCCCTTTAGTGCATTATCTAGGAATGAACCTGGTAGAGCATCCCACACAAACGAATGCTCCACATGCGGGTTTCACATGCCACCAACTCCACATTCTCAGGCAACTTCAGCGCCACAGCCGTTTTCAGATAGCCCTCAATGCAAAGGCTCTAGACGCAAATATTGGTGTGAGAGCTAATTCAATCAAGGAAACACTGCATGTTGGTGAAGGGCATATTGAAGAAGGATCAGCCGAGTGGTTACTGTGGGAGAACAACTCCATTTGTCTTACTAACTTCACACACCATCAGGCTTCCAAGCAGCTCTCAAGGAAACTCAGTTTTCACACTCTATACTTTGTGCCCTTTAGTGCATTGTCTAGGATTGAACCTGGTAGAGCATCCCATACAAACGAATGCTCCACATGCGGGTTTCTCATGCCACCAACTCCACATTCTCAGGCAACTTCAGCGCCACAGCCGTTTTCAGAGAGCCCTCAATGCAAAGGCTCTAGACGCAAATATTGGTGTGAGAGCTAATTGAATCAAGGAAACACTGCATGTTGGTGAAGGGCATATTGAAGACGGATCAGCCTAGTGGTTCTTGTGGGAGAACAACTCCATTTGGCTCACTAACTTCACACACCATCAGGCTTCCAAGCAGCTCTCAAGGAAACTCAGTTTTCACACTCTATGCTTAGTGCCCTTTGAGTGCATTATCTAGGAATGAACCTGGTAGAGCATCCCACACAAACGAATGCTCCACATGCGGGTTTCACATGACACCAACTCCACATTCTCAGGCAACTTCAGCGCCACAGCCGTTTCCAGATAACCCTCAATGCAAAGGCTCCAGACGCAAATATTGGTGTGAGAGCTAATTCAATCAAGGAAACACTGCATGTTGGTGAAGGGCATATTGAAGAAGGATCAGCCGAGTGGTTCTTGTGGGAGAACAACTCCATTTGGCTCACTAACTTCACACACCATCAGGCTTCCAAGCAGCTCTCAAGGAAACTTAGTTTGCACACTGTATGCTTAGTGCCCTTTGAGTGCCTAGGACTGAAATGAAGCTTGGTGAGCATCCCACACAAATGAATGCTCCACATGCGGGTTTCACATGCCACCAACTCTACATTCACAGGCAACTTCAGCGCCAAAGCCGTTTTCAGAGAGCCCTCAATGCAAAGGCTCTAGACGCAAATATTGGTGTGAGAGCTAATTCAATCAAGGAAACACTGCATGTTGGTGAAGGGCATATTGAAGAAGGATCAGCCGAGTGGTTCTTGTGGGAGAACAACTCCATTTGGCTCACTAACTTCACACACCATCAGGCTTCCAAGCAGCTCTCAAGGAAACTCAGTTTTCACACTCTATGCTTAGTGCCCTTTAGTGCATTATCTAGGAATGAACCTGGTAGAGCATCCCACACAAACGAATGCTCCACATGCGGGTTTCACATGCCACCAACTCCACATTCACAGGCAACTTCAGCGCCACAGTCGTTTTCAGAGAGCCCTCAATGCAAAGGCTCTAGACGCAAGTATTGTTCTGAGAGCTAATTCAATCAAGGAAACACTGCATGTTGGTGAAGGTCATATTGAAGAAGGATTAGCCGAGTCGTTCTTGTGGGAGAACAACTCCATTTGGCTCACTAACTTCACACACCATCAGGCTTCTAAGCAGCTCTCAAGGAAACTCAGTTTTCACACTCTATGCTTAGTTCCCTTCGAGTGCCTAGGACTGAAATGAAGCTTGGTGAGCATCCCAGACAATAGAATGCTCCACATGCGGGTTTCACATGCCACCAACTCCACATTCACAGGCAACTTCAGCGCCTCAGCCGTTTTCAGATAGCCCTCAATGCAAAGGCTCTAGACGCAAATATTGGTGTGAGAGCTAATTCAATCAAGGAAACACTGCATGTTGGTGAAGGGCATATTGAAGAAGGATCAGCCGAGTGGTTCTTGAGGGAGAGCAACTCCATTT
This sequence comes from Ochotona princeps, assembly GCF_030435755.1. Classification (NCBI taxonomy): domain Eukaryota; kingdom Metazoa; phylum Chordata; class Mammalia; order Lagomorpha; family Ochotonidae; genus Ochotona; species Ochotona princeps. Next base: position 9,044 of record NW_026700412.1, on the reverse strand, counting down.
GGCTCACTAACTTCACACACCATCAGGCTTCCAAGCAGCTCTCAAGGAAACTCAGTTTTCACACTCTATGCTTAGTGCCCTTTGAGTGCATTATCTAGGAATGAACCTGGTAGAGCATCCCACACAAACGAATGCTCCACATGCGGGTTTCACATGCCACCAACTCCACATTCTCAGGCAACTTCAGTGCCACAGCCGTTTTCAGTTAGCCCTCAATGCAAAGGCTCTAGACGCAAATATTGGTGTGAGAGCTAATTCAATCAAGGAAACACTGCATGTTGGTGAAGGGCATATTGAAGAAGGATCAGCCGAGTGGTTCTTGTGGGAGAACAACTCCATTTGGCTCACTAACTTCACAAACCATCAGGCTTCCAAGCAGCTCTCAAGGAAACTCAGTTTTCACACTCTATGCTTACAGCCCTTTGAGTGCCTTGGACTGAAATGAAGCTTGGTGAGCATCCCACAAAAACGAATGCTCCACATGCGGGTTTCACATGCCACCAACTCCACATTCTCAGGCAACTTCAGCGCCACAGCCGTTTTCAGATAGCCCTCAATGCAAAGGCTCTAGACGCAAATATTGGTGTGAGAGCTAATTCAATCAAGGAAACACTGCATGTTGGTGAAGGGCATATTGAAGAAGGATCAGCCGAGTGGTTCTTGTGGGAGAACAACTCCATTTGGCTCACTAACTTCACACACCATCAGGCTTCCAAGCAGCTCTCAAGGAAACTCAGTTTTCACACTCTATGCTTAGTGCCCTTTGAGTGCATTATCTAGAAATGAATCTGGTACAGCATCCCACACAAACGAATGCTCCACATGCTAGTTTCACATGCCACCAACTCCACATTCACAGGCAACTTCAGCGCCACAGCCGTTTCCAGATAACCCTCAATGCAAAGGCTCTAGACGCAAATATTGGTGTGAGAGCTAATTCAATCAAGGAAACACTGCATGTTGGTGAAGGGCATATTGAAGAAGGATCAGCCAAGTGATTCTTGTGGGACAACAACTCCATTTGGCTCACTAACTTCACACACCATCAGGCTTCCAAGCAGCTCTCAAGGAAACTCAGTTTTCACACTCTATGATTAGTGCCCTTTAGTGCATTATCTAGGAATGAACCTGGTAGAGCATCCCACACAAACGAATGCTCCACATGCGGGTTTCACATGCCACCAACTCCACATTCTCAGGCAACTTCAGCGCCACAGCCGTTTTCAGATAGCCCTCAATGCAAAGGTTCCAGACGCAAATATTGGTGTGAGAGCTAATTCAATCAAGGAAACACTGCATGTTGGTGAAGGGCATATTGAAGAAGGATCAGCCGAGTGGTTCTTGTGGGAGAACAACTCCATTTGGCTCACTAACTTCACACACCATCAGGCTTCCAAGCAGCTCTCAAGGAAACTCAGTTTTCACACTCTATGCTTAGTGCCCTTTGAGTGCCTAGGACTGAAATGAAGCTTGGTAGAGCATCCCAGACAATCGAATGCTCCACATGAGGGTTTCACATGCCACCAACTCCACATTCACAGGCAACTTCAGCGCCACAGCCGTTTTCAGATAGCCCTCAATGCAAAGGCTCCAGACGCAAATATTGGTGTGAGAGCTAATTCAATCAAGGAAACACTGCATGTTGGTGAAGGGCATATTGAAGAAGGATCAGCCGAGTGATTCTTGTGGGAGAACAACTCCATTTGGCTCACTAACTTCACACACCATCAGGCTTCCAAGCAGCTCTCAAGGAAACTCAGTTTTCACACTCTATACTTTGTGCCCTTTAGTGCATTGTCTAGGATTGAACCTGGTAGAGCATCCCATACAAACGAATGCTCCACATGCGGGTTTCTCATGACACCAACTCCACATTCTCAGGCAACTTCAGCGCCACAGCCGTTTCCAGATAACCCTCAATGCAAAGGCTCTAGACGCAAATATTGGTGTGAGAGCTAATTCAATCAAGGAAACACTGCATGTTGGTGAAGGGCATATTGAAGACGGATCAGCCTAGTGGTTCTTGTGGGAGAACAACTCCATTTGGCTCACTAACTTCACACACCATCAGGCTTCCAAGCAGCTCTCAAGGAAACTCAGTTTTCACACTCTATGCTTAGTGCCCTTTGAGTGCATTATCTAAGAATGAACCTGGTAGAGCATCCCACACAAACGAATGCTCCACATACGGGTTTCACATGCCACCAACTCCACATTCTCAGGCAACTTCAGCGCCACAGCCGTTTCCAGATAACCCTCAATGCAAAGGCTCCAGACGCAAATATTGGTGTGAGAGCTAATTCAATCAAGGAAACACTGCATGTTGGTGAAGGGCATATTGAAGAAGGATCAGCCGAGTGGTTCTTGTGGGAGAACAACTCCATTTGGCTCACTAACTTCACACACCATCAGGCTTCCAAGCAGCTCTCAAGGAAACTCAGTTTTCACACTCTATGCTTAGTGCCCTTTGAGTGCCTAGGACTGAAATGAAGCTTGGTGAGCATCCCACAGAAACGAATGCTCCACATGCGGGTTTCACATGCCACCAACTCCACATTCTCAGGCAACTTCAGCGCCACAGCCGTTTTCAGATAGCCCTCAATGCAAAGGTTCTAGACTCAAATATTGGTGTGAGAGCTAATTCAATCAAGGAAACACTGCATGTTGGTGAAGGGCATATTGAAAAAGATCAGCCGAGTGATTCTTGTGGGACAACAACTCCATTTGGCTCACTAACTTCACACACTATCAGGCTTCCAAGCAGCTCTCAAGGAAACTCAGTTTTCACACTCTATGCTTAGTGCCCTTTAGTGCATTATCTAGGAATGAACCTGGTAGAGCATCCCACACAAACAAATGCTCCACATGCGGGTTTCACATGCCACCAACTCCACATTCTCAGGCAACTTCAGCGCCACAGCCGTTTTCAGATAGCCCTCAATGCAAATTCTCCAGACGCAAATATTGGTGTGAGAGCTAATTCAATCAAGGAAACACTGCATGTTGGTGAAGGGCATATTGAAGAAGGATCAGCCGAGTGGTTCTTGTGGGAGAACAACTCCATTTGTCTTACTAACTTCACACACCATCAGGCTTCCAAGCAGCTCTCAAGGAAACTCAGTTTTCACACTCTATACTTTGTGCCCTTTAGTGCATTGTCTAGGATTGAACCTGGTAGAGCATCCCATACAAACGAATGCTCCACATGCGGGTTTCTCATGCCACCAACTCCACATTCTCAGGCAACTTCAGCGCCACAGCCGTTTCCAGATAACCCTCAATGCAAAGGCTCCAGACGCAAATATTGGTGTGAGAGCTAATTCAATCAAGGAAACACTTCATGTTGGTGAAGGGCATATTGAAGAAGGATCAGCCGAGTGGTTCTTGTGGGAGAACAACTCCATTTGGCTCACTAACTTCACACACCATCAGGCTTCCAAGCAGCTCTCAAGGAAACTTAGTTTGCACACTGTATGCTTAGTGCCCTTTGAGTGCCTTGGACTGAAATGAAGCTTGGTCAGCATCCCACACAAACGAATGCTCCACATGCGGGTTTCACATGCCACCAACTCCACATTCACAGGCAACTTCAGCGCCAAAGCCGTTTTCAGAGAGCCCTCAATGCAAAGGCTGTAGACGCAAGTATTGGTGTGAGATCTAATTCAATCAAGGAAACACTGCATGTTGGTGAAGGGCATATTGAAGAAGGATTAGCCCAGTGGTTCTTGTGGGAGAACAACTCCATTTGGCTCACTAACTTCACACACCATCAGGCTTCTAAGCAGCTCTCAAGGAAACTCAGTTTTCACACTCTATGCTTAGTGCCCTTTGAGTGCCTAGGACTGAAATGAAGCTTGGTGAGCATCCCACAGAAACGAATGCTCCACATGCGGGTTTCACATGCCACCAACTCCACATTCTCAGGCAACTTCAGCGACACAGCTGTTTTCAGATAGCCCTCAATGCAAAGGCTCTAGACGCAAATATTGGTGTGAGAGCTAATTCAATCAAGGAAACACTGCATGTTGGTGAAGGGCATATTGAAGAAGGATCAGCCGAGTGGTTCTTGTGGGAGAACAACTCCATTTGGCTCACTAACTTCACACACCATCAGGCTTCCAAGCAGCTCTCAAGGAAACTCAGTTTTCACACTCTATGCTTAGTGCCCTTTGAGTGCATTATCTAGGAATGAACCTGGTAGAGCATCCCACACAAACGAATGCTCCACATGCGGGTTTCACATGACACCAACTCCACATTCTCAGGCAACTTCAGCGCCACAGCCGTTTCCAGATAACCCTCAATGCAAAGGCTCCAGACGCAAATATTGGTGTGAGAGCTAATTCAATCAAGGAAACACTGCATGTTGGTGAAGGGCATATTGAAGAAGGATCAGCCGAGTGGTTCTTGTGGGAGAACAACTCCATTTGGCTCACTAACTTCACACACCATCAGGCTTCCAAGCAGCTCTCAAGGAAACTTAGTTTGCACACTGTATGCTTAGTGCCCTTTGAGTGCCTTGGACTGAAATGAAGCTTGGTGAGCATCCCACACAAACGAATGCTCCACATGCGGGTTTCACATGCCACCAACTCCACATTCACAGGCAACTTCAGCGCCAAAGCCGTTTTCAGAGAGCCCTCAATGCAAAGGCTGTAGACGCAAGTATTGGTGTGAGAGCTAATTCAATCAAGGAAACACTGCATGTTGGTGAAGGGCATATTGAAGAAGGATTAGCCCAGTGGTTCTTGTGGGAGAACAACTCCATTTGGCTCACTAACTTCACACACCATCAGGCTTCTAAGCAGCTCTCAAGGAAACTCAGTTTTCACACTCTATGCTTAGTGCCCTTTGAGTGCCTAGGACTGAAATGAAGCTTGGTGAGCATCCCACACAAACGAATGCTCCACATGCGGGTTTCACATGCCACCAACTCCACATTCTCAGGCAACTTCAGCGACACAGCTGTTTTCAGATAGCCCTCAATGCAAAGGCTCTAGACGCAAATATTGGTGTGAGAGCTAATTCAATCAAGGAAACACTGCATGTTGGTGAAGGGCATATTGAAGAAGGATCAGCCGAGTGGTTCTTGTGGGAGAACAACTCCATTTGGCTCACTAACTTCACACACCATCAGGCTTCCAAGCAGCTCTCAAGGAAACTCAGTTTTCACACTCTATGCTTAGTGCCCTTTAGTGCATTATCTAGGAATGAACCTGGTAGAGCATCCCACACAAACGAATGCTCCACATGCGGGTTTCACATGCCACCAACTCCACATTCTCAGGCAACTTCAGCGCCACAGCCGTTTTCAGATAGCCCTCAATGCAAAGGCTCTAGACGCAAATATTGGTGTGAGAGCTAATTCAATCAAGGAAACACTGCATGTTGGTGAAGGGCATATTGAAGAAGGATCAGCCGAGTGGTTCTTGTGGGAGAACAACTCCATTTGGCTCACTAACTTCACACACCATCAGGCTTCCAAGCAGCTCTCAAGGAAACTCAGTTTTCACACTCTATGCTTAGTGCCCTTTGAGTGCCTTGGACTGAAATGAAGCTTGGTGAGCATCCCACACAAACGAATGCTCCACATGCGGGTTTCACATGCCACCAACTCCACATTCACAGGCAACTTCAGCGCCAAAGCCGTTTTCAGAGAGCCCTCAATGCAAAGGCTGTAGACGCAAGTATTGGTGTGAGAGCTAATTCAATCAAGGAAACACTGCATGTTGGTGAAGGGCATATTGAAGAAGGATTAGCCCAGTGGTTCTTGTGGGAGAACAACTCCATTTGGCTCACTAACTTCACACACCATCAGGCTTCTAAGCAGCTCTCAAGGAAACTCAGTTTTCACACTCTATGCTTAGTGCCCTTTGAGTGCCTAGGACTGAAATGAAGCTTGGTGAGCATCCCACACAAACGAATGCTCCACATGCGGGTTTCACATGCCACCAACTCCACATTCTCAGGCAACTTCAGCGACACAGCTGTTTTCAGATAGCCCTCAATGCAAAGGCTCTAGACGCAAATATTGGTGTGAGAGCTAATTCAATCAAGGAAACACTGCATGTTGGTGAAGGGCATATTGAAGAAGGATCAGCCGAGTGGTTCTTGTGGGAGAACAACTCCATTTGGCTCACTAACTTCACACACCATCAGGCTTCCAAGCAGCTCTCAAGGAAACTCAGTTTTCACACTCTATGCTTAGTGCCCTTTAGTGCATTATCTAGGAATGAACCTGGTAGAGCATCCCACACAAACGAATGCTCCACATGCGGGTTTCACATGCCACCAACTCCACATTCTCAGGCAACTTCAGCGCCACAGCCGTTTTCAGATAGCCCTCAATGCAAAGGCTCTAGACGCAAATATTGGTGTGAGAGCTAATTCAATCAAGGAAACACTGCATGTTGGTGAAGGGCATATTGAAGAAGGATCAGCCGAGTGGTTCTTGTGGGAGAACAACTCCATTTGGCTCACTAACTTCACACACCATCAGGCTTCCAAGCAGCTCTCAAGGAAACTCAGTTTTCACACTCTATGCTTAGTGCCCTTTGAGTGCATTATCTAGGAATGAACCTGGTAGAGCATCCCACACAAACGAATGCTCCACATGCGGGTTTCACATGCCACCAACTCCACATTCTCAGGCAACTTCAGCGCCACAGCCGTTTTCAGATAGCCCTCAATGCAAAGGCTCTAGACGCAAATATTGGTGTGAGAGCTAATTCAATCAAGGAAACACTGCATGTTGGTGAAGGGCATATTGAAGAAGGATCAGCCGAGTGGTTCTTGTGGGAGAACAACTCCATTTGGCTCACTAACTTCACACACCATCAGGCTTCCAAGCAGCTCTCAAGGAAACTTAGTTTGCACACTGTATGCTTAGTGCCCTTTGAGTGCCTTGGACTGAAATGAAGCTTGGTGAGCATCCCACACAAACGAATGCTCCACATGCGGGTTTCACATGCCACCAACTCCACATTCACAGGCAACTTCAGCGCCAAAGCCGTTTTCAGAGAGCCCTCAATGCAAAGGCTGTAGACGCAAGTATTGGTGTGAGATCTAATTCAATCAAGGAAACACTGCATGTTGGTGAAGGGCATATTGAAGAAGGATTAGCCCAGTGGTTCTTGTGGGAGAACAACTCCATTTGGCTCACTAACTTCACACACCATCAGGCTTCTAAGCAGCTCTCAAGGAAACTCAGTTTTCACACTCTATGCTTAGTGCCCTTTGAGTGCCTAGGACTGAAATGAAGCTTGGTGAGCATCCCACACAAACGAATGCTCCACATGCGGGTTTCACATGCCACCAACTCCACATTCTCAGGCAACTTCAGCGACACAGCTGTTTTCAGATAGCCTTCAATGCAAAGGCTCTAGATGCAAATATTGGTGTGAGAGCTAATTCAATCAAGGAAACACTGCATGTTGGTGAAGGGCATATTGAAGAAGGATCAGCCGAGTGGTTCTTGTGGGAGAACAACTCCATTTGGCTCACTAACTTCACACACCATCAGGCTTCCAAGCAGCTCTCAAGGAAACTCAGTTTTCACACTCTATGCTTAGTGCCCTTTGAGTGCATTATCTAGGAATGAACCTGGTAGAGCATCCCACACAAACGAATGCTCCACATGCGGGTTTCACATGACACCAACTCCACATTCTCAGGCAACTTCAGCGCCACAGCCGTTTCCAGATAACCCTCAATGCAAAGGCTCCAGACGCAAATATTGGTGTGAGAGCTAATTCAATCAAGGAAACACTGCATGTTGGTGAAGGGCATATTGAAGAAGGATCAGCCGAGTGGTTCTTGTGGGAGAACAACTCCATTTGGCTCAGTAACTTCACACACCATCAGGCTTCCAAGCAGCTCTCAAGGAAACTTAGTTTGCACACTGTATGCTTAGTGCCCTTTGAGTGCCTTGGACTGAAATGAAGCTTGGTGAGCATCCCACACAAACGAATGCTCCACATGCGGGTTTCACATGCCACCAACTCCACATTCACAGGCAACTTCAGCGCCAAAGCCGTTTTCAGAGAGCCCTCAATGCAAAGGCTGTAGACGCAAGTATTGGTGTGAGAGCTAATTCAATCAAGGAAACACTGCATGTTGGTGAAGGGCATATTGAAGAAGGATTAGCCCAGTGGTTCTTGTGGGAGAACAACTCCATTTGGCTCACTAACTTCACACACCATCAGGCTTCTAAGCAGCTCTCAAGGAAACTCAGTTTTCACACTCTATGCTTAGTGCCCTTTGAGTGCCTAGGACTGAAATGAAGCTTGGTGAGCATCCCACACAAACGAATGCTCCACATGCGGGTTTCACATGCCACCAACTCCACATTCTCAGGCAACTTCAGCGACACAGCTGTTTTCAGATAGCCCTCAATGCAAAGGCTCTAGACGCAAATATTGGTGTGAGAGCTAATTCAATCAAGGAAACACTGCATGTTGGTGAAGGGCATATTGAAGAAGGATCAGCCGAGTGGTTCTTGTGGGAGAACAACTCCATTTGGCTCACTAACTTCACACACCATCAGGCTTCCAAGCAGCTCTCAAGGAAACTCAGTTTTCACACTCTATGCTTAGTGCCCTTTAGTGCATTATCTAGGAATGAACCTGGTAGAGCATCCCACACAAACGAATGCTCCACATGCGGGTTTCACATGCCACCAACTCCACATTCTCAGGCAACTTCAGCGCCACAGCCGTTTTCAGATAGCCCTCAATGCAAAGGCTCTAGACGCAAATATTGGTGTGAGAGCTAATTCAATCAAGGAAACACTGCATGTTGGTGAAGGGCATATTGAAGAAGGATCAGCCGAGTGGTTCTTGTGGGAGAACAACTCCATTTGGCTCACTAACTTCACACACCATCAGGCTTCCAAGCAGCTCTCAAGGAAACTCAGTTTTCACACTCTATGCTTAGTGCCCTTTGAGTGCATTATCTAGGAATGAACCTGGTAGAGCATCCCACACAAACGAATGCTCCACATGCGGGTTTCACATGCCACCAACTCCACATTCTCAGGCAACTTC